>NC_085137.1:164656429-164956429 GCF_035046485.1 Aedes albopictus | reverse complement strand
TTCGGTTCATCCGCTCGCTCACACCGTTCTGCTCTGGAGAGTAGGGAACGGTGTACTCGATCTTAATCCCCTTCTGCTTGCAGAATCTTCGAAACTCGCGACCGACGTATTCACCACCGTTATCACAGCGCAATCGAGATATACGTTTACCGAACTTCGCACTTACTAACGCTTCGTATTCTCTAAAGTTTTCCAGTACTTCTTCTTTTGAGTTCATCAGAAATACGACCGTGAACCGACTGAAGTCGTCAACGAAGGTCACGAAATACCTTTCGTCGTCAATGCCCACCGGCGTCACAGGGCCACACACATCTGAGTGGACTAGTTCCAGCACGCGTGTCGTTTGTCTGTCCTCGTGCGCGAACGGTTTACGCGTTTGTATACCGGCGAGACACGGTTCACACACGAAATCACCACCGGACTTTTTCGAGCTAGCACTCATCCCATCAACCATCTCGTTATCGATCAGCACTTTCAAGTTTTTCGCACTTAAGTGCCCGTAGCGACGATGCCACAACTCAAGTTCTTTTGGAACACAACCGCACGAATAGAGAACCGATTCGGTCGGCCTTTCCCGGTGAAAGTCTAGTTCATAGAGTTTACCGCGACGCTCGCCAACGGTGATCACTTCAGAATTCCGCTCGATACTAACGACACCATCCGCGAACACAACTTTTAGACCTGCCATTTCCATCTTCCGAACGGATAACAAGTTCACTCTCGCATCCGGGATGTATCCAGCTTTTTACGCTGTGGTGAGGGGTGATTCATTTTTGACAATTCTTGCCGACAGCCCTTGCAGCATCACTGTTGCCGGAAATTCCAGTTCATTGCTCCAGATTTGTCAAAAATTTTCACCTGATGTTACCCTGGTTACCATTGCTATCGTCACAACAAACATAAGACATCGAAGAGATTGCCTGAGTATTCCTCGTAAAGATTTCCCGGAAGTGATCGGATGGAACAGATTGTCGGATGGGTCTAATAAAGGATTTCCAGGAAGATTCTGCTTAAAGAGAAATTGCTGGAGGATACCCCAGAAGCAATTTCTGACGAATAATCCGGTAAAGAAGATTCTCCAAAATGAATTGTTTGAGGACTTTTGGCCCGGTAGTGGGAGAAATCGCCAGAGGATTCTCGCAAGGGACTACTGTAGAATTCAGTGAGAATACAGTGAGAATTTTTCTTAAAGGAGTTCCCTTTGGAGATTACTCCAGGAATTCCTACTGGGGATTCCCGAGGGAATTCCAACCCGAGATTCCTCTGTTTTCTCACCGGTGATTCCTGCGGGTATTTTTACCGGGAAATTTTCCAGAAATTCCCACCGATGATTTCATCAGAAAGTCAAACCAACGATTGCTCCAGGAATTCCCATCGATGATTACTTCAGGAATTTCCACCGGAATCCCCCGGTGGGAGCTCTCAGAACAATCAACGGTGGAAACTCGTGGACCAATCCTCGATGGGAATTCCTTGAGAAATTTTATGCGGACGACGAGATTAAACACTCCTGAGTTGAGTTCGGAGATTACACACCCATACGACCCACAACCCGGTGACGAAAAGTGTATCCGATGCGTCGGACGGAAACTAAAGAAAAGTTCAGGTTTCGGAAGAGCACCTGGTGGGATGGGAAGCAAAGGTGTCCCGGGTCCGTATGGTGGTATCGTACCACGCAAGCCACGTAAAACCAGCCTAGAGCCCCTTTGCACTCCACGAGGGCCCAACGGAAGTTTGGACGACCGGGCGGCAGCACGGCACTAGGCAGCATCATCGGGATTCCACACTGACACCATACACGAATTATCCGTAAATACAGATGTAATTGGGCAGAAATAGGACCATTATGGACGATAGGAATAATTAAAGTCACAATCGTATTTCATTATTTTCTCTCTTCTTGCGATGCCTCGGTGGAAAGTTTAGGGCTGGAAAGTTTAGGGTGGAAAGTTCATGGGACTGAGCGGGCGTAACGAAGGTTAAGTACAGTTCCTCGATGTCAACTGGTTTCACGGTTGAAGGTGGCGAATATCGATCACAATCCTAAAAAGAAATATTTTTTTAAATCATAATAAACGTTATTATAAATACTAGCTGGAAAAGTTCATGGTGAAAATTTTTGACAATCCGGGAGCAATGAACTGAAATTTCTGGCTACTGTGTTGCTGCATGGGCTGTCGGCAAGATCCGTCAAAAATGAATAACCCCTCATCAAGCGTAAAAAGCTGGATAGCTTAGCTTAGACTGACTGCACACATCTATGGTTGCTATTCCGTGATTGACCCGAATCAATGACAGTTGCACAATGAATCAACTGAATAATTGACTGGGAGTGGTCAATATTCTCACTGTGCACGCTTCAGAGACTCTCTTTATCGGTACAATAACGGCGCCGGCCACGTCCTTGCAGTCAGGTTGGAAGAGGGAAGGAATATTAGTAACAACCTTTGTTAAGTGAAGGCCCGCGTTTACCGCTGCGACTCCACCAAAGGCTGCAGGAAGGAGTGTTTGTTAGTAGGAAAGGTATCGTTGGGTCTGGATTCACTTTGATAAGTAATATGACCTTCGTGTCATGCTGGTTGCCGCGCTATTGCTTACTTTACGCGGAAAGCAAACAATCGACCACCCGCATCAGGTGGTCGCTTAATATGCAATCTAACACGCTATTATTCGCTTCACTCGGAAAGCAAACAATCGATCACCCACGTCAGGTGATCGTTCAGTATTGCTACAAAAGACGCGACACAACGAAATGCTCATTCCCGAATAGGGAAAAAGAAAAATCGAATGACCGAAGCAAAAGCACGCGACATCGGCACCCGGACGAAATCCCAATACACACTGATGCACGCTGGGCCCGCCGCTGTCGTAATGGTCACTACCGAATAGAAAAAGAATCGAACCAACGAAGCAAAAGCGCGCGACACCGGCACCCGGACGAAATCCCAATACACACTGATTCACGCTGGGCCCGCCGCCGTCGAAATGCTCACTACCGAATAGAAAACTAAATAGAAAAAGAATCGAACCAACGAAGCAAAAGCGCGCGATACCGGCACCCGGACGAAATCCCAATACACACTGATTCACGCTGGGCCCGCCGCCGTCGAAATGCTCACTACCGAATTGGGGACTACGAAGGTGATGATTTTGTTTGCGGTTTTCTGTGAGAAAGTGAAGGAGGGAAGATTTTTTGCTTTTTTTTCACTCATAGTCCAATAAGAAACCCCGTAGGAAGAAAGAGTGTTTCCCGGCTCATCAACCTTCGTAGTCCCCAATAGAAAACTAAATAGAAAAAGAATCGAACCAACGGAGCAAAAGCGCGCGATACCGGCACCCGGACGAAATCCCAATACACACTGATGCACACTGGGCCCGCCGCCGTCGAAATGCTCACTACCGAATAGAAAACTAAATAGAAAAAGAATCGAACCAACGAAGCAAAAGCGCGCGATACCGGCACCCGGACGAAATCCCAATACACACTGATGCACACTGGGCCCGCCGCCGTCGAAATGCTCACTACCGAATAGAAAACTAAATAGAAAAAGAATCGAACCAACGAAGCAAAAGCGCGCGATACCGGCACCCGGACGAAATCCCAATACACACTGATGCACACTGGGCCCGCCGCCGTCGAAATGCTCACTACCGAATAGAAAACTAAATAGAAAAAGAATCGAACCAACGAAGCAAAAGCGCGCGATACCGGCACCCGGACGAAATCCCAATACACCCAATACACACAGCGTAAAAAGCTGGATATGCCCTAAATAAAAAATGTACAAATTCATTCATTTATTTAGTTAACATCAAATTCATGATAATACTGAATCAACAATTTGCCGCCTAACACTCGATATGCAGCTGGAGCTCTCCGACGTCGTCGATCACGCGCAACACTCGCCAGATCACGCTCCACCTGGTCCGCCCATCGTGATCCCTGCGCTCCACGCCTTCTTGTACCAACCGGATGGTTAGCAAACACCAACTTTGCAGGCCTGTTGTCCGGCATTCTTGCAACATGCCCTGCCCACCGTATCCGTCCAGCTTTAGCCACTTTCAGGATATTGGGTTCATCGTAGAGTGCAGCGAGCTCGTGGTTCATCCTTCTCCGCCACACACCATTCTCTGTCACGCCGCCAAATATCGTCCTTAGCACCAGTCGCTCGAAAACTCCGAGTGCTTGCAGGTCCACCTCGAGCATCGTCCATGTCTCGTGTCCGTAGAGAAACACCGGCCTCATTAACTTCTTGTACATGGTACATTTGGTGCGGGGGTGAATATTTTTTGACCGCAGATTTTTCTGGAGCCCATAGTAGGCACGACTTCCACTGATGATTTCACGGCTCACATTATTGTCAGCCGTTAGCAAGTAACCGAGGTAGACGAATCCTTTTACCACCTCGAAAGTATCCCCGTCTATCGTAACATTGCTGCCAAGGCTTGTCCTGTCTCGCTCAGTCCCACCTCTTAGCCGCATTCACCACCAGTCCAACCTTTGCTGCTTCACGTTTCAGGCGGGTGTACTGCTCTGCCACCGTTCCAAATGTTCTGGCAATAATATCCATGTCATTCGCAAAACAGACAAATTGGCTGGATTTCGTGAAGATCGTACCCCGGCTGTTGAGCCCGGCTCGTCGCATAACACCTTCCAGGGCGATGTTGAATAGTAGGCAGGAAAGTCCATCACCTTGTCGTAGTCCCCGTCGAGATTCAAATGAACTGGATAGCTCACCCGAAATCCTTACGCTGTTCTGCACACCGTCCATCGTTGCTCTTATCAGTCTAGTCAGCTTCCCGGGAAAGCTGTTCTCGTCCATAATTTTCCATAGCTCTGTGCGGTCGATACTATTTCTATCATCATTTGAGCTAATTGTTAAGTTTGAATGATTGCATTCATCTTTTGCGAAATTTTTCTTGTTGATTTGCATCTTTAAAGGTTGAAAATCAACTAGGGCGAATTTGAGGTACTATAGCCATAACTGGTACACTGAGCCTATCCAGCTTTTTCAACTTTGACAATTCTTGCCGACAGCCCTTGCAGCATCAGAGCACATCAGAGTAGCCAAAAAAATTTCAGTTCAATTCTATCAAAACGTCAAAAATTTTCACCATTGTTGTTGGCTTGTGTTTTTCCGCAGGACTTAATTTTTTTCTCTAACTTTCTTTTAATTTTAGGTTCATAATTGCCGTCACCATTTGGGGTACCGAAATTAATGGAATCTACATGATCGATGGGCAAAACCATGAGCTGACATTAATGCGAAAAATGATTTTGTTAAAATGACCGGAACATCCATCCATTCACTCGGCAGTGCATGCTACATATGAACCATAAATATTATCTGCAACGTAGGGCTAGACGTAGGGAGTATAAGAAATATTTTGATTACTAAAAAACCTGAAGCACGAAACTCGTCCGATTTTTTTTCTTTGTTTTGAATCAGAGAAAAAGGATTCCATAATAGATTAATTGCATTGACTAATTGCATTCTGGATCAGCGAAGAAAAGGATTATAAGGAAACGTTGAATATGCTCAATGTAATGATATACACAATTTCTTTGGAAACATTTTTTTCAAATGCGTTGCGTGGCTGAAGTGGTTATGGTATAGAAGACAGAGTGACCACTGTTTGTGACCTTGAACAATAACTATGGTTTATTTTCAATCCAGCTTTTTACGCTGTAGTGAGGGGTGATTTATTTTTGACGGATCTTGCCGACAGCCCTTGCAGCATCACAGTTGCCGAAAATTTCAGTTCATTGCTCCCGAATTGTCAAACATTTTCACCATGAACTTTTCCGGCTAGTAAATAACATTTGTCGAAATTCAAAATTTATTTCGTTTCAGATTTTTGATCGTTGCCCGCCACCTTAAACTGTATACTCCTGGTTCACTTTTACCGCCGAGGCTTCGCAAGACGACGAAAAACAATGGATTACGATTGAAGTATATTATTACGACATTCCTATCGTCCATATGGCCCTAATTAGTGTATGGTGTCAGTGCGGGGGCCGTGATGATGCTGCCTGGTGCCTTGCTGCTGCCTGATCGTCCCAACCTTGCCAGAATTGCACGAGTTGTAATATGCGGACCCGGAACAGCTTCACTCTTTCCTCATGATCATGGTGTGGTTTCGCTTCACTGACCAGGGTTACACGCGGGATTCCCGGCTGTTCTGTTTGGCACGATATGTTCATCGGAGTCACTCTGCGAATCTGGAATACCTTCGCTTCCTATTTGACCAGGTTCCCTTCCGAAACATGGACTTTTCTTGAATTTCCGTCTGTAGCTACGGATTTACTCCTCTTTGTCACCGGGTTGTGGGTCGTGTAGGTGTCCGTTTAGGATTACATCAGGAATTCTCACCGAAGATAGCTTCACGAATTTCCACAGATGATTGCTCCAGGAAGTCCCACTAAGGGAATCGGGAGGGAATTCTTGCACCAATCCCTGATTAGACTTCCTGGGGAAATCATCGGTTGGACTTTCTGAACCAATCCTCGGTGGGAATTTCTGGAGGAGTTCCCGCAGGGAATTACTGGATAAATCTCCGGTCGAATATCATGGGAAATCTCTGATGGGAATTCCAGATGGAATCTCCATAGCGAACTTCTGAAGGTATCTAAAATTCCCACTGAACAAGTTTACTATTTCCTTCCTAGAAACCTCCAGCAGTTTCCCTCGCGGAATTGTAAAGCAGATCATTCCGAGAGTCCTGTGGTATTTTTTTTTCCAATCCTTATGAACCAATAAAACCTCCAACAATTCAACATCTGGAGGAATTTCCATGAAGAAGAGTAGAAACTTCCTGGAGTTTATTTTTGGGGCTCTTCCACCATTTCCATCCAAGAATCCTACTAAGAATTTCCCCACCAAATCCGTTCCGGAAATCTTCAGGCAATTCTTCCAATACTGCAACTATTATTTAAGGACGCCGTATTGTATTTGTTTTACTGGTAACAATGGTAACATCAGGTGAAAATTTTTGACAAATCTGGAGCAATGAACTGAAATTTTCGGCAACTGTGATGCTGCAAGGGCTGTCGGCAAGATCCGTCAAAAATGAATCACCCCTCACTACAGCGTAAAAAGCTGGATATCTATTAAGTCGATTTTAAGTTCTTAGTCTTAAGGCGAAACTGGAAGCATTTTCTCATTTTTTCGGTTTTTGATTTTTTATTAAATAACGAAGCAATATTTTCAAAATCGGTTTTCGTGCACATGTAGAGCATGGATCAAGGTATCTTCTGATTTTTTTTTGAGGTGGAAAATGTTTTCCATTTTTGCAGAAACCATTTTTTTGTGAAATTTTGTTCAAAAATGATTTCTGCAAAAACGAAAAACATTTTTCACTACAAAAAAAAATCAGAAGATACCTTGATCTATACTCTACATGTGCACGAAAACCGGTTTTGAAAATATTGCTTCGTTATTTAATAAAAAATCAAAAACCAAAAAGTGAGGAAATGCTTCCAGTTTCGCCTTAAGTGAAGGGGTTAAATATGCTGAGGTGCGTGAAAATAAGGAAAAGTTTGATCTTTTCTAAAATTATGTAAACATATTTTTCAAATTTTCGTTTACGGTATTAGTCAATTGTTCTTGTGTAAAATCAGCTTGAGAACATGGAAAAATAGTACTAACTACTAAAGCTATAACATCTATATATATAAAAATGCAGTGGCATACGTGGGACCGCGCATAACTTGCGAACGGGTGGCCCGATTTGGGTCGTCTAAGTTTTGTTCTGTTAGTTTTCACCCAAGGAAGGTTTATGAAGCAAAACATGGAAAAATTGAGAGTTTTTGAAAATCGGGGTTTCATACATTTTGAACGAGGACTTGGGCGCTTGGCTAGGGACTCGAAACGTCAAAAAACGCAGTAGGCAAGACAAAGTTTGCCAGGTACAGCTAGTTTTCTGTAAAACGCTAGGTAAAACGTGTTTTCTTTAAATAGGTTTTCCATGACTATGATTACAGTCCAACGGCTTAACTGAAAAATCAAACCCAAAAGAAAACCGTTACTAGAGGATCTTGTCCAGAATGAACGGAATATAAAAAAATGTTTTTTAGTTTCTAAACGGGGACGATTTTTTTTTCCAAAAACCACTATTTAATAAACTTAACTAAAAAACCGTAACGCCAGGATTATTCATTGGTGCAAAATCTCACTATAAATGAGAAAAAAATGTTTTAGTGGTACATTTTCTGTTAGGCATGAAACGCTTTCAATTATTTATAGCAATATTCCACATTTTTATGGAACATACAGGGAATGACCAAAATGTTTGGGATAGGCAACTTTTTTTCTCAAACAAAAAAAAAATAAAACATGCTGTAACTTTTCATAGAGTGCATCAAAAAATCTCAAATTTTGACTGTTTGTCAACCTATTATATGTGCATCATTGGTAAAAATCATTGGGCTCGATTGATTAATTTTTCGCGAAGTAAGAATCGTTCGGGTAAAACACTATTATTTAGACAACAAATTTTTGTACTGTCATATCTCGGAAACCAGTAAACCTAATTGAATGATTTTATCAACAATATATTGATACTTAATACGACGTTATAAAATGTAGCATTTTCTCACGGCGAATTAAGTTATACCGGGTTGAAATTTTTTCACATATATAGGAAAACAAGTCAAATTTACAATACCTCACAAAAATTACTAAATGTGCTCTTTCTTCAATCTAAATAAGCTCTTATATATCTGATTGGAGATAATTTCAGAGCAGAAGTGGAAAATCTTTGGATAAGCACATCAAAATTTATTGACATTGATGTAAAAGAATCACATTTTTTTTTGTGCAAAATCTAAAAACTGTCAATCCATAATAACTTTTTTCAACGTTTAAAAAGTACCTATGTTTTAATAGTTTGTAAAGCATATTGTTAGTGTACGTTCAAAATTTCATTCAATTCGGTTTACTTGTTTCCGAGATATGACAGCTCAAAATGAGTTGTCTAAAAAATAGTGTTTTACCCGAACGGTTCTAACTTTGCGAAACATTAATCAATAAATTTGTACCAATGATGCATTTATAATAGGTTGACGAACACTCAAAATTTGAGATTTTTTGATGCACTCTATGAAAAGTTATAGCATGTTGAACTTTTTTGTGAGAGAAAAAAAAATTGCCTGTCTCAAACATTTTGGCCACCCCCTGTATGTTCATTCTTTATGGAGCCGTTTTTGATTTTCAATGGCTCATTTCCCATTTTGTTATGATCGCAATAACCTTTTTCCGTTTGAAATATGTACGTTGAAAAGTCATCTCATAAGTGAACATGCTTATTGATTATCAATGTTATCAACAACTTCCCTTGAGTGAAATTTCATCCAACCGATCGACCAGATTCCCCACAATAATGCAGTCCACTGACTATCGCACCCTGTTAGTTCGACTGCGGTAGAGAATTAGAACAGCTTTGCCAATGTAAGCAACTAATCGCTCCATCCTTCAGGATGTTAAATTGCCCTCACAATGCTGGTGATGTTGTTCCTGATGCAGCAGCAGCAGTAGTCCTCGCTAAAAGGTGCATACTAACTCATGGATAACTGGCGGCAGCTCCAATGGCATGGCAGCAGCACCAGCAGCAAACCGGCAGCAATAAATTCGCTGAAATCCCTTCGCTCCATGCTCGTTGCATAAATTATAGGGCCGATGCAAGACTTCCTGTGGATTATTGAATGGAGTTGCGTCCATCGCCGTCGTCTCGTCGTCCTCGGTTGCCTTTCCCTGCTTGGATGGTCACCACTAGGTACCTACCTACCTTCCATCACAGGGGAGCGCCTGCTGCAGGAACACGTGTTTGCGTCACAACCACGTTCACATCGGGATGGATGGTTAGATGAACAATGGTTATCTTTTTTGCTCCTTCATCGGCATTCCTACGCTGGTGAACCGGATCGTGACGATAGTTGAGGTCCGTGAATTATAGTGGGCCATTATGACCGGCAAGGATAATCTGTCGATTGAACGTGCTCTCGATTAGCAAATTCCTGCCAGGTATGATCCAAAGACGTTTTGGACGTATGTACGACGATATGCAGATTATGTTTTATAACACCCACTTATTTGCCACCGGTATTCGACCAGGAAACATCCATTAAAACAACCCTAGTGTTTTGTGCGGAAGACTAGGAATGCATACAGGAATTACAACAATTTAGCAAACCCAGCAATTTTGTTGTGGGATCTGTCTACACCCTACAGTACATCCTCTAACATTCACACGATGGCTAGCTCGTTGAGTATTGTGAAGTGCAAGTGTTTCCCAAGTTGAGTGGTTACAAAAACATGTCTATCTATCTATCTATCTATCTATCTATCTATCTATCTATCTATCTATCTATCTATCTATCTATCTATCTATCTATCTATCTATCTATCTATCTATCTATCTATCTATCTATCTATCTATCTATCTATCTATCTATCTATCTATCTATCTATCTATCTATCTATCTATCTATCTATCTATCTATCTATCTATCTATAGGAGTCCAAAAATCTTCTAAAGACGCTGTGTGGGATTCGAATGTGCGCCTACCCACTAAAAACACTCTCCTAGTTCACCTCCACCTTGAATTCCCCTCCGGTACCACCATGCAGTATTTCTTCGGAGGGGAGGCGTTATGTGCCTTGTGCACCATCACCAATTTATTATTCTAGTCTTCGTACTGAGCCTTTTGGCTCCCGTGCAATTTGTTATTCTATTTCGATTAAACATTCGCCATTTAGCGACCTTCTTGTGTGTTAGCCACATTTATCATGCCACATGCCGAGCCATTTGGCTCCAGTTAGTAATGTGTTAGTACCTAGGTTAGTACTAATTAAGCCGCCATTTAGCGACTAATTTTGGTTACTAACACTCCTCATGCTATTCTCTACTCCGCTATACAGAATTCTAACATGTACGACACGACGACACGTGATACTCGGCTAGCCCCCGGCCGACTCCGTCGGAGAGTTCTCCGGCGAAGGAATATCTCCCGAAACCGTTCGTTGTTCCTCCCGCCAACTTCGCTGTAGTGCCGACATGATCTGAACTACAGTCCTGTTCACCGCGTTCCATTTTTCTTCCTCGCTGCACATACGCTCGACGATATTGTCCACATTTACATCGGCGCCGACAATTGCTGCCATTTCTCCTCGCAGGCGCGTGAACCTTGGGCATCTGAAGATAACATGTTCCGGTGTTTCTTCCGTGTCCCGACACTAAGGACATATCGGCGACCGGGCATGGCCGAATCTGTTCAGATACTGCTTAAAGCACCCATGACCGGACAAAAACTGAGTCATGTGAAAGTTGACCTCTCCGTGTGCTCTGGTGATCCACATCGACAAGTTGGGAATTAGACGATGGGTCCACCTGCCATTCACAGCGTTATCCCACTGCTGCTGCCACTTGGATAGTGTACTGGCTCGCGCTCTCTTCCGAGCTCCTCCTGTACCTCGGTCCCTGTAGCATTCGCTATCTTCTTCCAGTAGAAGGCAGATAGGGATCATCCCGGCTATCACACACACGGCGTCTGACGAAATGGTTCTGTACGCACTTGACACGCGCATCGCCATCAGTCTGAACGTGCGATTAAGTTGGACGCGATTTCTTCCAGTCTTCAATGCGGTCGACCACACTGGGGCTGCGTACCTTACGGTGGACGATGATACGCTCGCTAGTAACCTCCTCTTGCTGCTGCTAATCGCAGAGTTGTTGGGCATGATCCGGGATAGTGCTGAGATCACAGCCGTGGCTTTCTTGCAGACATAGTCGACATGACTGTTGAAGTTCAGTCGATCGTCCAACATAACTCCCAAGTGTTTGACTTCACGCTTTGAGTCGATAATGCATTCGCCAACCATCATTCGTGCATGCTGCACTGTCCTCCGGTTACTGATAATGACCAGCTCGGTCTTGTGGTGCGCTAGCGATAGCTTCTTCCTGCGCATCCACTCTTCCACTACGTCTACCGCCTCCGTGGCCAATACTTCAACCTCTTCTCGTGACTCACCGATCACTAGCAGCACCACATCGTCCGCGAAGCCAACAATCTTCACTCCTCTAGGTAGCTCCAGTTTTAGGACCTCGTCATACATAGCATTCCAGAGGGTCGGGCCCAAAATGGATCCATGTGGAACGCCCGCAGTAATAGCCACACTCCTCTTCCCGGCGTCTGTCTCGTAGGTAAGTGTGCGATTCTGGAAATAGCTTTGCAGGATCTGGCACAGATACTCAGGCATCTATCTATCTATCTATCTATCTATCTATCTATCTATCTATCTATCTATCTATCTATCTATCTATCTATCTATCTATCTATCTATCTATCTATCTATCTATCTATCTATCTATCTATCTATCTATCTATCTATCTATCTATCTATCTATCTATCTATCTATCTATCTATCTATCTATCTATCTATCTATCTATCTATCTATCTATCTATCTATCTATCTATCTATCTATCTATCTATCTATCTATCTATCTATCTATCTATCTATCTATCTATCTATCTATCTATCTATCTATCTATCTATCTATCTATCTATCTATCTATCTATCTATCTATCTATCTATCTATCTATCTATCTATCTATCTATCTATCTATCTATCTATCTATCTATCTATCTATCTATCTATCTATCTATCTATCTATCTATCTATCTATCTATCTATCTATCTATCTATCTATCTATCTATCTATCTATCTATCTATCTATCTATCTATCTATCTATCTATCTATCTATCTATCTATCTATCTATCTATCTATCTATCTATCTATCTATCTATCTATCTATCTATCTATCTATCTATCTATCTATCTATCTATCTATCTATCTATCTATCTATCTATCTATCTATCTATCTATCTATCTATCTATCTATCTATCTATCTATCTATCTATCTATCTATCTATCTATCTATCTATCTATCTATCTATCTATCTATCTATCTATCTATCTATCTATCTATCTATCTATCTATCTATCTATCTATCTATCTATCTATCTATCTATCTATCTATCTATCTATCTATCTATCTATCTATCTATCTATCTATCTATCTATCTATCTATCTATCTATCTATCTATCTATCTATCTATCTATCTATCTATCTATCTATCTATCTATCTATCTATCTATCTATCTATCTATCTATCTATCTATCTATCTATCTATCTATCTATCTATCTATCTATCTATCTATCTATCTATCTATCTATCTATCTATCTATCTATCTATCTATCTATCTATCTATCTATCTATCTATCTATCTATCTATCTATCTATCTATCTATCTATCTATCTATCTATCTATCTATCTATCTATCTATCTATCTATCTATCTATCTATCTATCTATCTATCTATCTATCTATCTATCTATCTATCTATCTATCTATCTATCTATCTATCTATCTATCTATCTATCTATCTATCTATCTATCTATCTATCTATCTATCTATCTATCTATGGGATGGTAACATAAGGCTGAATTTCAAAAGGCTGAATGCACATAAGGCTGAATACAAAAGGCTGAAACTAGGGATATGTAACAAAAGGCTGAAATTACAAAAGGCTGAAATAACAAAAGGCTGAAAACATGGCAAATTCCAAAACTTGAAATATGCATAATAATGAACTCTATAGAATCTGAGCTGAGGCTTTAATGATTTAAAAGATGGTATTACACAAAGTATTATATTTTCCGGAATACTATTCCCCGGAGTGGCATTTGTCGAAATGTCGTTCCCGTTGGTGCTGTGTCATTATGCCGAAGGATATCAGGCCTCAAATGCCACTAAGGCGAATGGGTTATAATGATTTTAATGCAAAGGAGGTTTACTAGGCAGCCTAGTTGAATGGTTAAATTATGATCTATGCATTTACCTCGGAAGAACAGCCTTTCTAAAAACGCGGGAAAAATCTCTGATGGAAGAGTAAATATTGTGGCCGCCAATAGTACAGTATAACGACCAAGCGGAAAGGTTTGATGATAATATCTGCATACTAATAACTCTCCCGTGAGTGATTTTTCCTTCTTTTAAAAATAGGTTGTTCTTTTGAGGTATTTGCATAAATTCAGTGTTGGCATTCTTACCAATGTGTAAAATGCAGCGAGCTTCTGCGTGCGCATATTCCTTAAAAACGATTCACCGGAGATTTCCCCTTCTTTTGAACATAGGCTGTTCTTACTGTGTTTGAATGTTATAGCTGTATCTTTTTTTTCTCAAAGGTTTTCCTTCTTTTAAAATGTTGGAAGAACCATAAGGTGTTGAAGCTGCTTACTTTTTACCAGATGTTTCTCCTTCTTATTAAATAGGCTATTCTTTCAAGCAGTATTGTATTCGAACAGAACGTGAGCCAAAAATGAACTGAACACTTTAAATTTTTTGGTTGACAAAGCATTGAACTTGCCTGTCAGAGCTTTTGCTGCTTAAGAGCGCCCACTCGGTTCCCATTCGACTCTGAGTTCACATGCGCTTATTTTCATCATTAAATCCTATGTGTCTTCTTTCCTAGGACTAGAACCATGTGCCGCATCTACATGTTTGGACGTTATTATGTTATGTCATAGGAAAATGCATCATAGATCCTTTGGTACGACATTGTGGTCTCGGATATTGAAATTCAGGAATTTAGATTTTTCGAAACACACGATGATCGGACTGGTTCACTCTTCAATAAAAGGAGATTGAATAAACCCAAAAGATTGCCAAAATTGAAGGGTTAAATGGCGCAAATATGACCATTTTAGTATCACAGATACCAGGGTAACATGTTAGTCAGCATGCTACGGGTTCAGTCCTTTCCAGTTCATGCCGCGTTCAATTTGCATGTTCAAATATATTTGATCGCAGTGTGCCGAGTATGAACTTCAATGCAAATTGAACGCGTTCACACTGCAGTGCTGCAATTCGGTTCTGAATTCTTATGCGCACAACATTGGGGGAAATAGTTTCTGTCGATATGTGATGCTAATAAACCTGTTTAGTCACCCGGAATTCCTTGAGAAACTTAGTCAGGAATAGCCAACTGATGGACCGTCGATCAGACTCTATTGGTTTACGCAATTTTATGATTTTCGATACAGTACGCTCAGATATGGTTGCAATAGCAGAAGAATTTCTGAATCTAATGAGCTCAAAATGTTTGAAATCTGTGGAAACATGGTGGAGGTATGGCCATTTCAGTTTCGTGGATTTTGCTAGTGTTCAATTTAGAGCTCGCACGCGTTATAAATTTAGAACTGAACAAAGTTCAAACATTTTTGAGCAATAGTTAGGTACAACAGTTTTTGCCTCAACTACCACTTATTACGCGAATTACCCGAACAATTGTTTACATCTAAGACTCATTCAACCTAGTTTCCGAGTTGACACACACAATACTTCAAATGAGTGGAAATAAATTGTTGGCGAACTGCTTTGTCAATTTGAGTTAAAATAGTTTAGTATTAGCGGGGTATTGGCCGATATGATACTGAAGAAAGTACAATAACATAGACATTATGATACCGAAATCCATAAGATTATGTTCCACTTGAATGTCTTTTCATCAGTTAGAGTTAGCTCACGTGATCAGATGTCCATTCGATGAATAGTCAAATCGATTGAATGTCATATACTTCCTCTTCCGTAAAATGGGTTTTGACCAAATGACCGTTTGACCAAATGTACTTTCGAGCAAAGATTCTTTTATTTCCTATGATCATTTTCAAGCCGAGTCAAATGTTTATCAAAGATCAATAGATTAGCCATAAATGTCCAAAATGTCATTTCATTCGATTCTCTACAACTTTCAAAACTTTTCAACATGTTGATATCTTTCAGCCTTTTGATATATTTCAGCCTTTGTTTCAGCCTTTTGATCATTCAGCCTTATGTGATTCAGCCTTTTGTACGTAACCCCTATCTATCTATCTATCTATCTATCTATCTATCTATCTATCTATCTATCTATCTATCTATCTATCTATCTATCTATCTATCTATCTATCTATCTATCTATCTATCTATCTATCTATCTATCTATCTATCTATCTATCTATCTATCTATCTATCTATCTATCTATCTATCTATCTATCTATCTATCTATCTATCTATCTATCTATCTATCTATCTATCTATCTATCTATCTATCTATCTATCTATCTATCTATCTATCTATCTATCTATCTATCTATCTATCTATCTATCTATCTATCTATCTATCTATCTATCTATCTATCTATCTATCTATCTATCTATCTATCTATCTATCTATCTATCTATCTATCTATCTATCTATCTATCTATCTATCTATCTATCTATCTATCTATCTATCTATCTATCTATCTATCTATCTATCTATCTATCTATCTATCTATCTATCTATCTATCTATCTATCTATCTATCTATCTATCTATCTATCTATCTATCTATCTATCTATCTATCTATCTATCTATCTATCTATCTATCTATCTATCTATCTATCTATCTATCTATCTATCTATCTATCTATCTATCTATCTATCTATCTATCTATCTATCTATCTATCTATCTATCTATCTATCTATCTATCTATCTATCTATCTATCTATCTATCTATCTATCTATCTATCTATCTATCTATCTATCTATCTATCTATCTATCTATCTATCTATCTATCTATCTATCTATCTATCTATCTATCTATCTATCTATCTATCTATCTATCTATCTATCTATCTATCTATCTATCTATCTATCTATCTATCTATCTATCTATCTATCTATCTATCTATCTATCTATCTATCTATCTATCTATCTATCTATCTATCTATCTATCTATCTATCTATCTATCTATCTATCTATCTATCTATCTATCTATCTATCTATCTATCTATCTATCTATCTATCTATCTATCTATCTATCTATCTATCTATCTATCTATCTATCTATCTATCTATCTATCTATCTATCTATCTATCTATCTATCTATCTATCTATCTATCTATCTATCTATCTATCTATCTATCTATCTATCTATCTATCTATCTATCTATCTATCTATCTATCTATCTATCTATCTATCTATCTATCTATCTATCTATCTATCTATCTATCTATCTATCTATCTATCTATCTATCTATCTATCTATCTATCTATCTATCTATCTATCTATCTATCTATCTATCTATCTATCTATCTATCTATCTATCTATCTATCTATCTATCTATCTATCTATCTATCTATCTATCTATCTATCTATCTATCTATCTATCTATCTATCTATCTATCTATCTATCTATCTATCTATCTATCTATCTATCTATCTATCTATCTATCTATCTATCTATCTATCTATCTATCTATCTATCTATCTATCTATCTATCTATCTATCTATCTATCTATCTATCTATCTATCTATCTATCTATCTATCTATCTATCTATCTATCTATCTATCTATCTATCTATCTATCTATCTATCTATCTATCTATCTATCTATCTATCTATCTATCTATCTATCTATCTATCTATCTATCTATCTATCTATCTGGATATTAAGATACTCTATGCACAAGGAAGTAAAGGTAATTTCTCTTACGAAAAGTTCCTAGGACGACCGTAAATCGAACCCGTCACCTTCAGCATGGTCCTGCTGAATGCCTTTACACACGCTTAAACGACTACGCTCATAAATATGTACGGCCTACTCATTTTTTGTAAACATCCATGCAGTGGCGTAGCCAGAAATTGTCTCTGGGAGGGGTTTTCAACGGTGAATGATACCTTTTTTGATTTTACACTAACATTTCGTAAACAGTAATGAGCAATTGTATTCATAGTTTGAAAATGGCGGCGCATCTGAAAAATTTTTTCGTCACAAAGCCCTTTATACTGAAAATTTGTACTACAAATTTTACCCCTGGGGGGGGGGGGTTAACCCTAAACCCCCCCCCCCCCGTAGCTACGCCAGTGCATCCATGCCGCACATAGAATGTGTAACATTCGCACATTTTTTTTGCAATAATTTCGATATGGATATCTCACTGGGTGAACTATCTCTCTCTCTCTCTCTTCTTGGCGTAACGTCCTCACTGGGACAAAGCCTGCTTCTCAGCTTGGTCATGCTGAATACGCGTGCGTTTACCGCCTCGGCTATATGGGCCCTGGGTTTACAAACCACCTGAAAATGCCACTCCACTCCACTTTGAGGTGAAATTGATCAGCATGCAATTTCTTTCTTCAGTTAATGTTGTGTTTCGAAATAACGCGTCAAAACTCTTACAACTAATGAATTCGTATACATTTAGCAGCTGACCTCATATGGTGTTTTGCGCTTGTGATGCAAAGTGTGAAAAACCAATCTGTCATTTGATTCTTAAAATGGATTTTAAAATAAATTTTGCCAGAGACATTCTTGGTAGAAACCCTAGAAGAATTAGCGGTGGAACTCCTAGGACAATTTCTGTGGAAGTCCTTGAGGAAACTGGTGAAACTGTTTTTGTTTGCATTTTTTTTTTTCAAAAAAAAAATAGTTTTTAGAGGAATTAATGGTGGAACGCCTGGTGAAATGTTTACAGGATTTTCCGGTGAAACTCCTTGAAGATTTTCTGAAATTGATTAAAAGTCTTAGAAGAATTCCATGTGGGTAGAAACTATAGAAACTATAAACCAGAAACATGGGGCATTTAGTGGAACTCCAAGAGGGTGAAACTCCTCTGGGTGTACTTATTATAAATTCTAGAGGAATATCCGGTGGAACTACTGTAAATTCAAGAGGAATTTCCAGAGGAGCTCCTAGAGGAATTCACGAAGCATCTGTGTTGCAGAGCTCCTGCAGGTATTAACCCTCTAATACCCAAATTTTTGATTTTGATCTAAATATCATTTTTCGTCATCTAAAATCGACTTAAACATGTTTTGGAAGATGATTCTTTTTAATTCTCGATTTCGTGAATTTCAGTTTTTGATTTTTCTAATTTTTATTTTTGAACATCCCCAAAGTTTTATTTTTTTTCTGGAAGCCTATTTGAGGTACGGATTTTTTGAGAAGAAAACATTTTGAGATATTATGATTGTTGTTGAAATATTTTTATTTTAAATTTTTTTCATAAAAAAATTTATTTTCCGTGTAATTTTAAGGAAAATAATTTTAGAGTGCATTCGATTCCCTTAAACTATAAAACTAGGATAGAATGATTAGGGAAAAATTTAAAATATGTTAATTGCAGTGATTAAATGCAAAATAAACAATGACTTCTAGAAGGTGACTAAAACATCAATTTTTCAATGATTTTTAAAAAATGTAAATACGCTTTGAAATACACCAAAAACCATTTTGAGATATACAAAACAGTCCTAAATATCAGCCAAAAATATAAAAATTTTGATTTTCCACGAAACAAAAATTACAAAAATGCTCAAACTATACCCCGTCTAAAGGCGGTATTGGGTATTAGAGGGTTAACAGCAAAACTCTTGGAAGCCTATCTGATCGAGCTCCCAGAAAAATTTCCGGTTAAACTTCTAAACAAATTTGCGGTGGAAATCTAGGAGAAATTAGAGCGGAAGTATTATGTAATAAATTGATGCTTCCTAGAGAAATTTCCTAGAAGACATTCCACTAAATTTTCTGCTGAAATTTTAGAGCACTATATCGTGAAACTTGTGGAGAAATTCTCGATGGAATTTCTGCTGGTTTATATAATGGAACTCCTAAAGTAATTACTGGGGAAACTTCTGAAAAAATCTTTGTGCAACTCATACAATGTTTTCCGGACGAACTTCTAGTGGAATAATCGATGGAACTGTTAGAGAAACTTTTTTTGGATCTCCTAAAGCAATTCTTAGTGTAGCTGCTAGAGAACTTTTCGAAGGTATTTTGAAAAGAAATTGCCACAAGTATTCTCGGAGGTACTCCTGTTAGGAATTTCTAGTGGAATTCCCACATGATTTTACATTAGGACGTCGAGAAGAATCCCCAGTGAATTAAACTTTCAACGGAATTCCTGACAGAACTTCTCTAGGGATTGAAAGTTTATCTTCTAGAGAAAATTTCCGGTAGAACTCCTAAACAATTTTCGCGTGGAACACATAGAGAAGTATTTTGAAAAATTCTTGGGGAAAAATAGTCTTTTGAACTTTTAGAACGATTTCTGAAGAGATTTTCGGTGGAATTCCCGCAAGAAATCTTGGCAAAACTGTTGCCGGATTTTCCGATGAAACTTCGAAAAATCATCAAACTTCTAGATAAACTCTTTTTGAAACTCCTACACGGATCCCCAGTGGGATTCCCACAGGGATTCTTGCTGAAACTCCTAGGGAAATCTCTGGTGGAAGTCTTAGAGGAGTTCCAGTGAATATACTGAAGGAATTCATAGTGTATTTGCTGAACGGATTCACGGTGGTTCAACTACTACAATTTCTAGATATTAGTGGAGGAGGCCCTACAAGTATTCACAGAGGATCTTCGAGTGAAGCTGCCGATGTAACTGGAAGAACTTCCGTTGAAACTTTGAGCAGAATTCCCAGTGAAACTCTGAAAGGATTTCCCGAAGGAACTCTTAGAGGAATTCCCATTGGATCTGCTAGAGAAATAATTGGTGGAAGTAAAAAAAACATTCAGTGGAACTCCTAGAGAAAGTCTATTTGGAACTTCTAGGAGAATTTGTAACGGAACTCCTAGCGGATTTTCCTGAGAAACTCCCTGAGGCATTCCCCAAGTAACCAAAAGTTGCGCTTCCCATGACAAAATGCACTTTAAAGTTTCGCGAAGTTCAGATAAAGTTCCAAATGGAACTTTCTGGCTGCTTAAGAGGCTAACGATGAGCCTTGCTGGAACTTCGGTAACAAGTTCCGACAAGGTCATTGTTAGCCTCTTAAGCAGCCAGAAAGTTCCATACGGAACTTTATCTGAACTTCGCGGAACTTTAAATCTGCATAAGATGCTACCCGGAACTTTGTCGGAACTTTCAAGTTCAGAGAAGTTCAGTTTAGTAACATTGTGTTTCAATGAGGATTAAATTTATTTCTTTTACAGAAAACAACTGTTTAAGCATACACGAATAAAAGACAAATTTCAATTTATCAAATCAACGAATACGGTCTGGGACCATTTGGGCAGGAGCGAAAAAAAATTGCTGCCTATCGGATTTGAACCGACAGTCGCTACGTGAGAACCCTACGCTCTACCACAGTACTACACTTGTGATTGAGTGAACAGCAGGTAAAGTCTGACTTGAATCGATTTTCTGTCGGCAGCTAGTTTTGCCCATTTGTACAGTAGTGAAGTTAGCTTGACTTTGTCAAGTGTCTTCAGCAGCGCAGCGGTAAGTCGGCAGGCTGTCACGCAGGAGAATCCAGTTCAAATCTACATAGCAGCGATATGTGTGAAAATATAAATATCAAAAGCAATTTCCAGACATGAATCACAAACCCCACCTGTTGGTTATACACCAACTAGCATATACACCACTAGCATACACTCGGATTTTATAATGTGGGCCCCTTTAACCATAGCTGTATAAACATTCAGCATGACCATGCTAAGGGTGACAGGTTCGATTTATGGTCAGCCTAGGACCTTTTTCGTAAGAGAAATTACCTTACTTGTTGGATTCTCCTGTGAAAAAACAGGTTTTGTTGAGTAAGTTACGAAATGATCTTTTATTTTTGCAACTCGCTATGACATCGATCTAATATAATAACACTAATATAATAATATTCTAGACCTACTGTGATTGAAATTCTACTGATGTTCTTGCCAATCTCCCAACATTACTTCCTTGGGCAAAGAGTATCTTTGTACCTGGCACACGATATATGTACAAACGTAAAATAATCATTGGCAGAGAAAACTCTCAGTAAATACCTGTAGAAGTGTTCATAAAACACTAAGCTGAGAAGCAGGCTTTTTTTCACAAGAAGAAGAAGAAGAAGATGACTATCAATCTCTTTGTGTATCACAAGAACAACAAACATGAAAATCTACGAAGTTTGAACCATATGGCGCCGGATTTTGGTACGAAAACTAATGAAGTTCATTGTCGTTACCCGATTGGCCACCTTTCGGAATCCCTGTAACCGGTTCCGCATTGACCAAACCTGACCAGAACCCTTTATAAACTCTTCTGGAAATTACGAACTCTTTTGGAAATTACGAACTCTCAATTACGAAGTCCTCAAACCTAGAATTTCCTGGTTCCTCATAAGTCCTTTAAAATTATCTTTCAGTACTATTTGCTGGAGGGATTCAACCAGAAATTCTTGAAATAATTAAAAAAAAATCGTCAGGTAATCCTGGAGAAGTTCTTGGGTACATCCCTGAAAAGATGATTGAAGGATTAATTGAATTTCCGAAAGAATTCCTGAATGAATTTTTGAAGAGAACCTGAGAGGAATTTCTGAAGAAATCATTTGAGGAATTCCTGGAGCAATCCCTGCAAGATTTCTAGGAGAAATCTCTAAAGAAACACCTGGATGAATCCCTGAAGTAATTCCTACAGGAATGCCTGGAAGAACCCCTGTAGAATCCCTGATGGAGTTCCGGAGCAATCCCTGGTAGAATTTCTGATAGCCTACCTGGAGAAATTCTTATATAAATTATGGGAGGAATACCTAGATAAATATCTGAAGACATCACATGAGAAAATCCTAGATAAATTTCTGGAAGATTCCTTGGAGAATATTCTGGAGAAATTCCTGGAGGAATTCTGAGAGGAATCCCTAGAAAATTTCCAGAAGAAATTTGTTGAAGAAATCTTAGAGAAATTTCAGAAGGAATCCTTGGAGGAGTTCTTGGAGAAATCCCCGAAGGAATTGCTGGAGGCATCCCAGGATCAAATCCTGGGAAAATCTTTAGAGAGAATCTTGGAGAAACTTCCTGAACAAGTTCCTGGCGTATCCCTAGAAAATTTTCTGAAGAAAGCTCTTGAGGAAATCTTAGAGAAATTTCAGAAGGAATCCTGGAAGGAATTCTTGGAGAATTCTTGAAGGAATTGCTGGAGGAATCCCAGAAGCAAAACCTGGGAAAATATTTAGAGAGAATCTTGGAGAAACTTCCTGAACAAGTTCCTGGCGTAATTCCTGGATGAGACCCAGCAAGAAATTCCTGGAGAAATTTCTTGGGTGAATTTTTGAAGCAATTTCTGGAAAAAAAAACCTGGAGAAATCTCCAGACGAATTCTGGGAGGAATTGCTGGAGGAATATCTGAGAAAAAAAAATCCCTAAAAAAATTCCAGGAGAAATTCCTGCAAGAACCCTTGCAGGAATTTCTGGATGATTTCCTGGAAGAGTCTCTGGGAATATTCTTGCAGAAATTCGTGTAGAAATCCCTGAAGCAATTCCTGGACGAATCTCTGGAGGAATTCTTAGAGGAATGTCTGGAAGAGTCCCTGAAAAAATCCTGATAGTATTCCTATAAAATTTCCTGGAAGAATCTCTGAAGAACTCCTAGAGGATTTCCTGTAGAAATTCCTGGAGGAATTTCTGACATAGTTTCTGGAGGATGTCCAGGAGCTGTTTCTGGAGAAGTTTCTGAAGGAATTCCTGAAAAAAATTTCTCTGGTATTTTCTGGAAAAATTCCTGTAAAAGTTCCTGAATGAAATCCTGGAGGAATGTCTGGAAGAATTCCTAGAGGTATTCCTGTGGGAATTGCTGAAGGAAGCCATGATAAAATTTCTGAAGGAATTCTTGAAATGAATACTTGATACATTTCTAGAGAAATCTCTGGAGGAATTCTGAGAGATTTCTAGTATTTTTCTATTTCTTAAAAAATCCCTTGAGAAAATCCTGAAGGAATTTCTAGTGGAATTTCTGCAGGAATCCCTGGAGAAATCCTCGAAGGAATTTCTGAAGGAATCCCTGGGGGAATCCTTGAAGAAATTTGTGAAGAAATCCCTGGAGGAATCTCTAGAAGAATACTTGGAGGAATCCCTGAAAAATTGCTGAATGTATTCCTAGAAAATTTCCTGGAAGAATTCCTTAGAGGATTGGCTGCAAAAATCCTTAGAGGAACTTCTGGAGAAGTCCCTGGAGAAATGCCTGGAGGAGTCCTTGAAAAAATCCTGAAAGTATTCCTGGAGAATTTTCTGCAAGAATTTCTGAAAAAAAAAACCAAACTAGATTTTCTGGAAAAAAAATCCAGGAGAAACTGTTGACAGAATTTCTGAAGGATGTCCAGGAGCAATTCCTGGATAAATTTCTAGAGAAATTGTTGGAGGAATTCCTGAAGAAATCTTTTGGGAATTACTGAAGGAATCCTTGATGGAGTTCCTGGAGGAATCTTTGGAGGAATGCTTGCAACAATTACTGGATGAATTTCTGGGG
Source organism: Aedes albopictus (assembly GCF_035046485.1). Classification (NCBI taxonomy): domain Eukaryota; kingdom Metazoa; phylum Arthropoda; class Insecta; order Diptera; family Culicidae; genus Aedes; species Aedes albopictus. The sequence goes on along the minus strand of NC_085137.1, from coordinate 164,932,093 downwards.
GAATCTCTAGAGAAATTCTGTGGGAAATTTCTGTAAAGTCCCCTGAGAAATTTCTTGAAAAAATACTGGGGGAATTCCCGGAGAAATCCTTGAAGGAATTTCTGAAGGAATCCTTGGTGGAATCCTTGTAGAAATTTATGAAGAAATCTTTGGAAAAATTCCTGAAGTTCCTGGAAGAAATTTTTGCGGAATTCCTAGAGGAATCCCTGCAGCAGTTCCTGAAGGAAAATCTGGAAGAATTCTTAGAGAAATTCCTGAAAAAATCTAGAAATGATTCCTAGAGTTAATCCCGGAAGAACTTTTGAAGAGTTTCCTGGAGTCCTGGATGAATTGCTGACATAATTTATGATGGAATTCTTTGATTAATTCCTGGTGAAATTCCTGGCAAAATCCCTCAAGAAATTCCCGGAGGAATTCCTCAACGAGACCCTAGAGAAATTCCTTGATGAAATCCTGGAGGAATGTCTGCATGAATTTCTGGAGGTATCCCAGGAAGAATTCCTGAAGCAATCCCAGGAGAAACTCCTGGAGGAGTCCCTGAAGAAATTCCTGGAGGAACCTCTGCAAGAATTTAAGGAGGAATCTCTGGAAGAATTCCTGAAAAAATTCCTGGAAGAATGCCTAGGAGAATTCCTAGTGGAATTTTTGGAGCATTCCCTGAAGTAATTCTTGGAGAATTCCTTGGAGGAATTCCTGTAGGAGTCCTGGATAAATTTCTGTAGAAATTCCTAGTGGAATTCTTGGAAGTATCCTGGAAGAAATTACTGGAGGAATCTCTGGAGGAAGTCCTGAAGGAATACATTGATTAAATCCTGGAAGATTTCTTGGAGGAATCTCTGAAACATATCTTGTAGAAATTCTTGGAGGGATCCCTGGAAGATATCTTTAAATGAATTCCTGAAGGAATTTTGAGAGAAATCCTTGGAAAAAATATCCTATAGGAATTAACAGTCCCTGGAGGAAGTACTGCATTAATTCCTGAAGGAGTTCCTTAAAGAATACAAGGAGGAATTGCTGAAGGAATCCTAAGAAGAGTTCCTAGGAGGCTCTTTGGAGGAATTTTTAAAATAAGTTGTTCCAGAAAGAAACACAGAAGAAATCCCCGAGTTATGCCCTGCAGAAATTCTTGGAGAAATCCATGGAGGATATCCTAGAGGAATGCCTGTAGGGATTAACGGAAGAATCTCTGGAAACACTCCTGCAGAAGAATTCCTGGACGAATATCTGGTAGATTCTCTAGAGGCATTTCTGATCTCACAAGAAATTCCTGGAGGAATGCCAGGAATAATTCCAGAGGAAATTGCAGATGGAATCCTTGGAAAAATCCCGAAGGAATTCTAAGAAGAATTCGTGGAGAAACTCTTTGAGGAATCCCTGTAGCAGTTCCTGAAGGAATCCCGGAAACAGTTCCTAGAGGCACTCCTAAGGAAATCCCTAAACAGTCCCTGGAGGAAGAACTGGATTAATTTCTGGAGGAATTCCTGAAAGAATTCCAAGAGGAACTTCTGAAGGAATTCAAAAAAGTGTTCCTGGGGGAATCCTTGGAGGAATTTTTAAAATAATCCCTAGAGTTGTTCCTGAAAGAAACACAAAAGAAATTCCCTGGAGGAATTCCTGAAGGAAAACCTGAAGGGATTCCTAAAGAAATCCCATGAGGAATCCCGAAAGCAATCCTATGAGGAATTCCTTTGGAAATCCCAGGCACAAATCTTGGGAGAGTTTCTGTTGGAAAAAAATATGAAGGAATCCATGTCTGCAATAATTTTTGGACAAATTATTGTTGGAATCTTTGCATGGACTCCCAAAAGAATGTATTTTACAATGTTTTAAGGAACTCCTGCATTAATTTTCAGTCAATCTATGGTAAAATTTCCCGTAAGGGTTTTTGGTAGATATTCCTACTGAAATACTTTGGATTATTCCAGATTGAATTATTGGAGCAATCTGTAGTGAAATATTTAAAGGAATTAATGGAGTAATCCCTGAAGAAATCTCTGAAGGAACACTTGCAAACATACGTGAAAGAATTTCTGTTGACATTCCTTTGGGAATCCCTGGAGAAATTTCTGGAGGAACCCTCGAAAAAAGCACTGGAACAATCACTAGAGGAACCTCTATAGATATCCCAGGAGAAATTCCCGGAGGAATGTCTGGTGAAACCCATAGAGGATTTTAGTCACTTAAAACAATGTAAATTTACATGACTTTTACATGAAAAACCGTAAAAATATTGTATTTTTTCGCGATTTTTTAACGAAAATTGTTGAATAACTTTGAAATAAGCAATTTAAACACCGTAGTGTATTCGGCAAAGTTGTAGAGAATTGTTCCAACTTTATTTTAACGGTGTTTTCGGTACCTTTTCGGTGCAATTTTCTGGATATTGGAGTACATTTTCGTGAAAATGCTCGAAAAAACACAAAATCGATTTGTTACACCTCTAAACCTTTATCAATTTGGCTCATTTTTGGACTGAAGACTTGTTTTTGCATGTGGATTGATGTGACACGGGTAGGTCAAAAAAAGTGAACAGGTCTATATCTACAAAGCCCTTCTTTTTCCCTTCCGCAACCGGTTCCGGCATATCTGGAAAATTTGACATGCTGTTTTTGTATTTTATAAATAAACATAAACAAATTTAGCCATTCAACCAAGCCCGTTATTTGATAAAATTCTATTTTAATATTAAAGTGGTTCTCTTGAAGAAATATTTGGCGAAATTTCCTGCAGATCACGAGTAAAAGAGGTTTGATAATTGTGAACAAAAAACCTTAATTATAAGAATAGTTTATTTTTTGAGATTTTTTTGGAACTCTGAGCCAGGGTTGTGCAGTTTTAGGATGGTCAATGTCGAATGACACTCGCTCCAACCATCACTTCATACGACAAACGCATCAAAACATAATCGATTCACGCAAAAGCCACTCAAGCCAACCCTCGTTCAATGCAGAGTCAACCACATCCAACAGCAGCGATCGTCTCTTGTTTCCGAACCACACGATGAAACACCGAAGCGAGTTTTTGTTCTACGCTTTGCATTCTATTCATAGGGCGTGCTATGTTTGTGTTTGCTGCGCCATGCAATACTACTTAACAAATTGACCCTCATCCTGGCATTTTCAGACGAGAGTCACCCCGCAGTGAGTGACATAGCTCTGCTTCGGAACGACGGTTAAGAAGCGTTCGGCTACTCAAGAGATTTGCAGAGAAAGAGCGTGGCGGCGGCAGCCACCGTATCAATGCGTTCGTCTAGAATGTGTTCGATAGCAACATAGAGACGGTCGGCTGTAGCGTTGATGGAGGAAGAAGGGCAATGTTGATGTTGCGGCTTTTTTGTGTTATGATGGTGATAATGCACAAGACTGCTCTGAGCTATTGATAATCTTTGAGTTGACTCGATTTAGAAAATAAATCCGGTGGCCAGGGGGGGGGGGGGGGTCGCGTGCCCCCTCTGGCTACGCCCATGCGTGAATTAAAAGCGAACGCGCAGACACATAAGACTTTACGACCGAAAGACCGAAGGGAGGAATAAATAGAAAACACTTGTTGTTCGTAGAAAAACGCACTTTGGAATGATTTATTCAATAACAGCTTTTGACTGTTACAGTGTTGCCGCCCTATCGCGGAAATAGTTCATGGTATATCATTGTGCGGTTGTATTCTAACATGAATACCTTACCAACGCCTCTTGGGCGGTTCTGGTTACTTGTTTGGTTGCAAAGTTAGGGTAAAAAATATAATTTAGACATGTATGTAATTCGCCGTGCATGGCGATGTATGTCTTGTTCCGGGGAGCTAATAAAAGTAGATACTTCTGAACATCGATTATTGGATCAAACCAACCCGGGAGCTTCTTGACAGCTGCCGAACAACGTCAGCGTACCTAAAAATTTTGGTCCGGGTGGTACTGTCAGATTCAAAGCGGCAAGCGCTACTTTTGAAAAGGACGAAAACCGACAATAAAAAACCGAACAAAAAATATTAAAACATTAAACAGAAACCTTAATTTGTTGTTTCCGCTTTTTTGTGGTAGATAAATGCAAATTAAGTGCGGCATAATGAATTTGTTTACTAGAAGCGAAAATTATATCTATAAAACAGGTAAAGGCAACGTAATCGGCTTTCATAAAATTAATAAGAAACTCATCTTTTCTTCTAGTGCGGTTATTAAGCACCAACAAGTAATACATTAGGTTACTTATGCTAACATTTTACAGATACATATCTGGTGGCCAAGTCAAAATGGAAGTTAAAAACAATTATTTGCAGATGTTTTTTTTTCGAGTTTTATCTTCGGTTAGATCTAGCATGCGCAGTCACCAATTAATATGGAAGACCGTTTAAACATGTGCTTTTATTATGTACATTTCTTACAACAACAAAAAGAAAAATCAAAATAATTTCAATTTAATGAACATTAGTTTTTGCGCTTCTGTTGAATACGTCCTTTTGATACGAAACGCTAGCCTCTTGTTGGCTTCCACTCACCACGAAACAAAAAGATGTTTTCGCATGGACAAAAATTGTTGCGTCAGTGAAGGATGGACCCGATGTTTACGAACAGTAGCGACATCTGCGATTTGCAAGTAGGTACGCGAAACTGAGCTCATCTGTCAAGTTACGGGGGGGTTGGATCAAACAGACCCTATTCTGACGACTTACGTTGAAAATACGCTTAGCAATTACGAATTTACTTCAAAATTATCGAAAATGTAAATAATTATTATTTCCCTTAAAACCCCTCAAATGCACAGGTATGCAAGACGACATACACTTCACAGTCACATACAATATTCACCCCAAAATCGTTGAAATAATAATTGTAAGAAATTTAAATGCCTTATTGCAATGAAAAATGTTCAATAAAGAAGTATTAGGCAGCCAATTTCTTAACATTCATCTAGAACGCTTAAAATAGGTGGTGTCCAAAATACATTGCATGTTTTCTACTGTTACCTAATATATTTTGGTCATCTGACGAACTACATGGGGATGCTGTGCGATTGCATACTTGGAGGTGTATTCTGTGGGTCTGGCGATATTTCCTCGATTTTAACAAAAAATTGTAATAGTTATCAAAATAGATGGCTGTTAAGCGGCAAAATTTGATTATTTGCAAGTAAATATTTGTTAATTTATGCTACTTCCATTATTCAGCAGTATTCATGGCTAAGTATTGAGATAATAGCCCTGTCCAAATTATATATACCTAAGGGTGTCCAAAACATATATTCGGTGTCAAAAATGCAATTCTAACAGGCGATTGGAAAATGTGATTTTCTCAGCTTAAAATGCTTTCGTTAAGGTTTTTCTCACCAGGAACACAAAGTACAATCATATTATAGCGTATTGATAACTTTGCAAAATAATCAATTGCTTTCTAAGGAAGCAAGGGGACGATTTTTCCAACGTTGTCCTCAGCCTGTCCAAAATACATGAATTACCCTATAGCTTGCCAAAGATAGGGTCTTAAAAGCGGCATTTTTCAGTTGAAGCTGGTTCCCGGTGGCCAAATCCGGATTTCTTCGGTGGTTTTGAAAACTAAACATCCAAAATCGTACAAGCCACTGATTTTTGCGAGCTGTTCAAAGTATGGGTCAAAATGACCACAGGGTCTTATTTGTAACTTTTTTAGGGACTAAGGAAGGTTAAAAAACTTAATTTGGAAATCACTGCGCTACTACTACCAACTATGTACACCATCTGATACGCCAACTAGCTGCCGGAATTCACCGCTGGTAAAGGTTCAGTAGTAAAGCTTTCGTCGGCTTCCATCACCACCGAAGCAAATGTGGCCAAACCCTACAAGGTATGCGCAGAATTTCCGAACCTTTGTTTCGGAGGCCCAAGATCCGAGATCTTGATTTTACCCTTTAGATAGCATACCCCGTAACGTCCATTATAGTGTGCAGATGGATGACTGCGCTGGTCAGTACGGGAAGAACTGTTTTGCTAATGCTACAGAATTTGCTATATACCGAGCAGCCATTATAGGAATCGGAAAAGCTGTCTGTCAGCGGCTTTAATGTGATGAATAGGACAGATCGGTGAAGTACTAGATTTGTAGTAATGAGCTGAATTTTAGTATGGTGAGAAGGTCAATTCTCCGTTTCTGCAATGAAATGGTGCAAACAGCGTGGGTATTATGATTCCTTGTCTAATTTGATGCTGTTTGAGCAAAACTTCGGGTAACAAAGTTGTTGTTTTCTTCATTTCTTGCAACATAAACAACATAGTTATCCAAAGTTTTGCTCAAACAGCATCAAATTAGGCAAGGAATCATAATACCCACGCTTTTTGCACCATTTCATTGCAGAAACGGAGAAATGACCTTCTCACCATACTAAAATTCAGCTCATTACTACAAATCTAGTACTACACCGAACGTGCCCCATTATTACCGCAGGAAGCAAACAGTTTGTTCGTGGTGTGGGTAGCAGATGTGTGTGCTGGCCGTGCTGGTTGTTTGAAATGCCATGATATGACGACGGCGATGGTGCTAATAACAGTGTAGCAATTCCGCAACCAAGAGCTTTGAGTCATGTCACTGATGCTGCTGCCTGTTAGATTGGACGATTGTTTGTTTGAGCTCTGATTGAACAGTATAGAAATGAAACGGTGTGCTCTATGTCTGTGCCCTCGAATACGGAGGTAGGTAAATGCTCATCGTCCAGCTAGAAAATCAGAATTTTTTCTCCTGTATACCCTTTAGCTCATTTTGCTTGCCTAGTGCAGTAGTTTTCATTCTCCGGATCACTTGGTGCTCTTCACGAAGCTTTACGTTGGCTTTGGTAATCTACACTGTAGATCTTAGGCATTGCCCGTTTGTATTTTGTTTTTTTTTTCTTTTTTTGTAACATCCCAACTGGGACAATGCCTGATTTTTAGCTCAGTGTTCTATAATTACAATTAACATTTTGCATTTATATGTCGTGCAGATACCAACATATTCTATGCCCAATAAAGTCAATACAATTTTTCTATTAGGTTTAGAAAACTTTATGAACCGACCGGGAATTGAACCTAATCGAACCTACCGGAAAAGCTCCGCGAAGCAAAAGCACTGAAACCTCCAAGATAGCGGACGATGCATTGAAGCTACCAGCAAGAAAATACCAGACGGAAACTGAGTGGCTCAAATGTTATGAATTCCCGGCACGACCGATAGGAAAGCGATAGCAAGACACGCAAGCTAGATTAATAGCAGATACGACCATCGTTCGGGGTTGGTTGGCTTTGGTACGCTACCCGAAGAAGGACCTTCCTCGAAACTGGTCGGGCCAGGCCAGGCCGGTCATAATTGGGCCACAGCCGGCACCAGCTGATGTGGGCCCTTCCACGGAGACTGCCAAATGAGCTTGTTGAATTTTGGATGCTTTGTTGGTTGGAGGATGTTTGTGAAATTTATAACGCCACACAGATAGGAAAACGTTGAGTTGCCGAAACGTACCAAAGAGTAGCTTCTTCCGTCTGACTGCAGTATGCGTTCGTTCGGGTGGGATTCCGAGGCAGCAGATAACACATGTTTTATGGTTTTCGCCAGTGGTTTCTAATGAGGATTGAGAATGCCTCACCGGAATGCTGATAAGATGCCTCTTGCCGAGGAGAATGTTTTGTCGGATGGGAATGTAGGGTGGCTGCTCGGCCTGGAGCTTACAACATGCGATCGTTCCCGACGACGTCGTCCTTTCTCTCTGACGGGGATGATTGTGGCTAGCTAATGGGAGGTTCGCTCGAGTAGATACTATTTATGGAAATGCGCTTTCCGCTTGGAGCAAGATAATCACCGTGTGTCTGTCGACGGAACATACCAGAGTGGTTGAATCGAATAGATTGAATGGATATGGAACAGCTGTCGGATCTCATAATGGAGCTTGTTTCATTTTTTACGATATAAGTTGTAGAAATAAAGAAAATCACCAAAATTTCAAATAAAGCTCAGCAACATAAACCGAACAACGTAACGCGGTGAAATTTTCATTGATGACACCGAAACCAGTGGATCAATTTATGCGAGACCCATCAGTGAAGAATCTCTTACTGGAATTGACATTTTGGTACTTTTCATAAAAATGGGCTAAAATATAAACGACTCATAAGAAAGTGATCATTCTTCATAAATAATTCCAAAAGTCCCAGTGAAGAAACGGGGGTGTAAGCAGTAATAAATAACAAATAAAAAAATGCATAAATAAATCAAAAGTTTTCATAAATAATTGAGAATAATTCAGTAACAAATTTTGAAAACGACGTATAATCAATGGTATAGCATTGATTATACGTCGTTTTCAAAATTTGTTACTGAATTGATTGCTCAAAACAATTAAAAACGTCAAAAATGCAATGAATAATTCAACTGTTGCAATAAAAAAAGCCAATTTTCCCACCAAAAAAAAACTTCGAATTTTCCATAAATAAATTCGATTTTTCCATAATAAATTAGAAAATTCACAATAAAAAAATATCGAAAAAGCAATAAATAATTCAAAAAGTGCAATAAGGAAAAAAATAAATTATCAATAAATGTAAAAAAAAGAGTAATAAACGTAAATGCATTATGAGCCAAAAAATTATGGGAATATGCGGCAAATCCGCACAGAGGATTGAGGAACTGAGGCAGCAGAAGGCCGCCGAAGTTTCCTATATCCGATGCACCGCAACTGCATCGATTCAGTTCTAGGCAAACCACAGATCCAAGAATTGGACCGGTGTAATGCAAACATAGATGTTATCCCTTTTTTAGGTCCGACGAGCGATAGTGAGTTCGGACAGCAAGCGATTGCTCGGTAAATTGCAATCATGGTTAGGCAGGCTTTTCAGTCGTTATAGTCATATAAGTGCGATTCATTATTTCACTGTCTCATACTTTCCTGCATTTGTTTTTCATGGGTAATTTCGTCATTTTTATTGCATTTTTTGAATTTTTTTTTATTGCTTTTCAATATTTTTTTATTGTGAATTTTGTAATTTTATTATGGAAAATTCGGATTTATTTATGGAAAATTCGAAGTTATTTGGTGGAAAGAATGGCTTTTTTTTATTGCAACAGTTGATTTATTCATTGCATTTTTTACGGTTTTAATTGCTCAAAAATCAAAAAATTATGGGAACTTTTGATTTATTTGTGCATTTTTTATTTGTTTATGGGACTTTTGTTATTTATTACTGCTTACACCCTTCTTTCTTCACTGGGACTTTTCGAATTATTTATGTGAAATTTTGTATTTATTATGAAACCTTTAATTGTCTGCCTTAAAAATGCGAGGAATAGATATACATCGAAGTTGATCTGGTATTCCATGAATAGCTTGTTTCATGGACAGATCTTATTTAACAGAGGAACTGCCATTAGTGAAGTGTACACGAGGAGGATTATAACTTGGTAGGCTTATATCAGATGACATGTAGAACAGATAGATTCTCATGAATTTTGATTGAATGTTCAGACTGAGCATTTCTTTGAAGTTTTCAATAACAAGTGTGTTGCTCACTTCACACTTGATAAGTAACCTTAGCGAGAGCTCCCAGAAGCGGTTCTGGAGAGGTTTCACCCTTGCCAGGATCTCTAGGCTTGCATTATGCGTTGAGTGCATACATCCGAGGGCAATGCGCAAAGAACGATATTGAATTCGTTCCAGCTTTATTAGGTGGCAGTTTGCTACTGAGTGGAAGCAGAAAAAGCCATACTCAATAACAGAGAGAATAATCGTTTTGTAAAGTTTTATGAGGTCTTCCGGGTGAGCACCCCTTCTCCAGTTAGCCTAGTGGTTAAGGCTATAGATCGCCAATTCGGAGACGGCGGGTTCGATTCCCGTCCCGGTCGGGAAAATTTTCTCGACCCCCTGGGCATAGTGTATCATTGTGCTTGCCTCACAGTATACTAAATCATACAATGGCTGGCAAAGAAAGTCCTTCAATTAATAACTGTGGAAGTGCTCAAAGAACACTTATTATTACTAAGTTGGAGAGAGGCAGGCCAAGTTCCAGTGGGAACGTAGAGCCATACAGAAGAAGAAGAAGAAGGGTGAGCACCCCACCATGTTCCGGTAATTGTGCGTAGAAAATTGATCCTTTGTTGACATTTTTGCACCAAATACTTGATTTGGGTACCCCAAGTGCCTTTTGAATCAAACCAGACCCCAAGGTATTTCGAAGTCAAAAACTGGTCGATTTCTATTCCCAAAAGTTTCAGTTTCAGTTGGGCTGGGTTTCGCTTTCCAGAAAATACAACCAATTGAGTTTTTTTTGCGGATGATCCCTAAATCTCTTGCCCAGATTAACAGATTATTTAGTGAATTTTGCAATGGTCTTTGCAACATTTCTGCATGTGGGCCTTTTAGAGAAACCATAGCATCATCTGCAAGTTGCCTTAGCGTGCATTGTCCTTCCAAGCAACTATCAATGTCTTTCACATAAAAGTTATAAAGCAAAGGACTTAAGGCGAAACTGGATCCATTTCCTCACTTTTTGGTTTTTGATTTTTTATAAAATAACAAAGCAATATTTTCAAAATCGGTTTTCGTGCACATGTAGAGTATGGATCAAGGTATCTTCTGAATTTTTTTGTGGTGGAAAATGTTTTTCGTTTTTGCAGAAACCATTTTTAAACAAAATAACATAAAAAAATGGTTTCTGCAAAAATGGAAAACATTTTCCACCACAAAAAAAATCAGAAGATACCTTGATCCATACTCTACATGTGCACGAAAACCGATTTTGAAAATATTGCTTCGTTATTTAATAAAAAATCAAAAACCTAAAAAATGAGGAAATCCTTCCAGTTTCGCCTTAAACATGAGCCTTGGGGTAGGCCCATGTAGCTAATTCTAGAAGTTGTCAGTGGTCCGAGATTGAAACTCATATGTTTTTCTGACAACAAATTATATGTACAAGAAATTCCTGGAAGTCCACTATTGTGCAATTTTTCTGACAATATGGGGCTGTCCATAAACCACGTGGTCATTTTTTTGGGACTTTTCAACCCCCCCCCCCCTCGTGGTCATTAGTTCATACAAAAAATTTTATTTGTCCATACAAAATGGTCATTGGCCGAACCCCACCCCACCCCAATGACCACGTGGTTTATGGACAGCCCCTATGCCTATGGAAACTGAGTCAAAGGCGCCCTTAATTTCCAAGAAAACTGTAGCCAGCTGCTCCTTTTAAGCAAAGACCAGTTGAATATCTGTTGAAAGCAACGCTAGACAATTGTTTGTTCCTTTGCCCTTGCGAAACCCGAATTGTGTATTTGAAAGCAAGTTATTCGATTCAACGTAATGGTCGACTCGCAATAGGATCATTTTTTTTTCAACAATTTCCTTAAACATGATAACATAGCAATTGGGCGGTATGAATTATGATCAGACGCTGGTTTACCAGGCTTTTGAATGGCTATTACTTTGACCTGTCTACATTCTGACAAAGAGACGAACCAGCCAATGGCTGCAAGTCAATCATTCAATCCATTCTGGCGGAACAATGTTGTTCTCCATGAATGAGTTGAACAGATCCAGTAGTCGTCTTTTCGCGATATCTGGGAGATTCTTAAGAAGATTGAACTTGATCATATCGCGTCCCGGAGCAGAATTGTTTGATGAAAGAAGAGCCGTAGAAAGTTCCAGCATAGTGAAGGGTCTGTCCAGAGAACCGTCTCTTGAGGATGTTTCCCAAGAAATCGGTTGTGCTAGGACTGGGTCTGGACAGACCTCTTTCGCGAAGCTGACTATCCAACGGTTGGAGTACTCGTCACTCTCATTAAAAGAAGAGCGGTTTCGCATGTTGCGAACCACTCTCCAAAGCGTTGTCATCGAAGTTTCTCTTGAGAGAACTTCAATGAAGCTAATAACTATGCTTATTCGCTTTCAGCAGGTTCTTAAGCTGTCTTTCGAGCTTAGCGTACTCTTGATAAAGATCTGAAGTACCATGCCTGCGAAAAGCTTTGAAAGCATCAGATTTTTTAAGATACAACTGGGTGCAATCATCATCCCAGTCTAGTGTGGCTGTTCTTCTTTTGAAAGTTGCACTTGGAACACATCGTTTTTGTGATTCTAATGCACTCTTGTATATTAGTTCAAACAGGAATCGATACTCATCCAAAGGTGGGAGGCGATTGAATGATTCGATGCCAAAAGATACCGCCTCTGCATATTTTTTGCCAATCGATATTCCTTGTGAGGTCAAAAGGAACCTGAATTGGTTGTTCTGACCTTTCACTGTTATGCCTCATGGTGGTTATAATGGGTAAGTGATCACAACCATGAGGATCCTCTATTACTTTCCATAAGCAATCGAATGATAGTGAACTTGACCCCAGTGATAGGTCGAGACGACTTTCTTTGCCGTCAGATGCAATACGTGTCACTTCACCTATATTTAAAATGTTCAAATTGAAATCGTCGCACAAATCATAGAAAATGATTGCTCTATTATCGTCATATGGTTCGCCCCACCCTGTACCATGTGCGTTCATATCACCCAGAATTAAAACTGGATGTGATAGTGCAGAAACCGCATTCCAAAGCTGTAGGCGGTTAATTAAAATTCTTGTAGGTATGTAAACGGAAGCTATGCAAAGTTCTTTACTCTTAACGTTTATTTGGCAAGCGACGATTTCTACGCCAGGGTGAGTCGCGATTGGAATTCTATAAAATGAGTAAATCTTTTTGATCCCCAAAAGAACTCCTCCATAATGGTCATCTCGATCCTGGCGTATAATGTTAAAATCGTGGAAGTTGAGTTCATCTTCAGAAGAGAGCCATGTTTCACAAAGTGCAAATATATCACAGTCAGAGTTGTGCATCAAAAACTTAAACAGGTCTAATTTAGGTTTTAGACTATGACAGTTCCACTGTAGCACAGTGATCATATATTGTGCCTCACTTGATGAATTATCCATCGAAAGATATGATCGCAGCAAGGAGGGGCCATGATTGTGTCAGATTCCGAAGATATTTTTCTACTGTAGGTATAAACATATCAATGACGCCTCTAAAACTTTCTGAAAGGCTGAGGGCATCATACAAGCGATCCACGAGAACCCTAAAAGTAAACAGTCCTCGCTTGGGTCTAGGAGGCTTGCTTGAACTGCGAGGAACTTTCTTTTTCCAGGTGCGACTATCTTTTTCCAGGTGCGTGTACCTCCGAAAGAGATCCACCCTCATCAGTTTCGCCATAGTCCTGATCATCGGAAGACAATTTCTGATAGGGATTTTCAACTGGGACAGCTGATTCAGACACGGAATCTGGTGTTTTAAAAATTTCACCATCTCCGCATAGGTCTGCTTGGAGCGCCTTACAATAGAGCCACTCTCATTTCGAATGCGTCTTTTGTAAGCCGGGCAAACTTGCAAGTCGTGTGGATCTCCGCCACAGTAGCTAAATTTTTCCGCTTCCTGTGTGCAAGAGTCCTCTAAATGAGCCTGGTTGCATTTGTCACACGGGGCTTGTTGTCGCAAAAGCTATCACTGTGACCAAACTGCTTGCATTTGGTACAATTAAAAACCTTCGGCCTAAAAAGACGCACTGGGTAAAAACCACCATCGATTGCAACAAATTAAGGGAGGACGGAGCCTGGAAAAGTCACTCGCAGAAACGGTGAAGGCGAGTACACCTTTTTACTCCCTTCCATGGAAGCCGTAGATAAGCGGTTACAGTCTATGACAGCCACATCAGGAATTGACCTATTTTTGAAACGACCAAAGCCGGTCTTGATGTCCTCAAATATCAGCGTTTCGTCGAAGATCTTCCCCTCCACCTCAACTTCTCGTGCTGTCACATAGACCGTGTATTCAACAGTAATCGTTTCGTGTTGAGCAATTTCATTTGCTGCTTTGTAGCTAGGTGCGGTAACACGCAGCTTGGATGCTTTCACTTGGTGAACAACGGTCCCAGGATACTTACGCGTCAGCTCTCGAGAAATCGAAAGCATATTCAATGGTTTGCATTTGCGCCGGAAATAGACAACCCAAGGCCCAGGTGAAGATGGCTGATAAAACCGCGTACGAGCAATGATATCAATGGGAGGCGTTTCGCCTCCAATCGAATCGTCCATGTGGAAACAAATTTATTAATAATAAGACAAAAGTGCAAAAGATGAAGAGAAAAACCTTAAAGTATTTACAGTGCACTTTCTTCTTTAGAACGACAACTGTTTGGTTTGCTGAACAAACATTGTAATAAAATATAGAAAAAAAATAAACCATTAACCTTCCGTAACTCGCGCGGTTGACTACCTGCGTCAGCACCACGCTAATGCTGAGTACAAAAAGCGAGATTTTTCCAACGTGTTGTACAAAATACAACAGCGCGATCGTTCGAGGGTTAAAAACACTTATTCTAATAATATACGAATTCAATTCTTATGTTTATTTTAGCACACCCTGTAGGATGCAAAAAAAACGGTATTTTTAGCCCAAAAAACGAGATTTTTAGCCCTCAGCGGGTCCCACGTTTAGTCCATCTCGGGTCCCACGTTTTACTTCCCTTCCGAAGCAAGAACTCACTATTTTGTGAGTTTGTCGGGAGTGGGATTCGATCCCAGGTCCTCGGCGTGATAATCAAGTGTTCTAACCATCACACCAGGTCCGCTCCATCGTCTTCAGTCTTCTGACTGGCAAAAAAACACTCCGAGACGCCCTTAACGGACGCCCCACTCCATTTCGTCATTTCCCGAAAACTCGTCGTACACTTTCGTGATAGTAAGTCACGATGGATAACTCGGTACGATGGTCATACTGAAATCCCTTTCCTTTCGAAGACACAAGTGCACCCGCCTCAAGAGAGATTTTGCAAAGTGTTCGAAACCCATGACTGCCTACTGTAAGAGAGTTCTAATAATTTGAACCTATTTACACTAAACATTGATTGAGTCTTATACTCAACAGGCATTTATATAATATTTACAACATTTACATTAGAATGTAAACAAAAATTATACACAAATTTCCTGACTGCTGCAACATTTCTTAAACTCACTAGAGCAGCCCTCGCATTCTTGATCCGTGCACCTATGTCAATCTTGGTGCCGCCATCGGCCGCCATTTGACTATCAAGATATTGGAAGCTTTCAACATTCTCCACTACTGTAAAGCTGGAAGGGGTGACCGTGTTTACATCCAACGATTTGGTCTTGTTGACGTTGATGGTAAGATCTGCCGCTGAGGAGCGATTGACAAGATCATCGAGCTTGCTCTGCATATCAGAGCGCCGTTGAGCTAGGAGAGCAACGTCATCAGCCAATTTGAAGTCATTTAGGTGCTCCATGGTAATGGGCTGCCACAGCAATTCAAGATTTGGTTCACGGTCAATCGCACCTACAAGGATCTCGTCGATTACGATGAGGATAGTAGCGATGATAGTATTCGGATTCAGCGGCCCAAAATCCGTCGGAGACACATAAGTTCGCTCTTGAGGCAGACCAATAGTTAGTGTTTGTAGAAGGATAAGGTTTTGAAAATTTGAAAATCTAACATAGATCCGCGATGAATATTACTCTCAGTGTATTTTTTTAAAGTCCTTCAAACATCATGAAACATTATTACAATCAATTAAACCGTTTTGAAGTTATCATTTTTTGAAGAAGATTTTTTTTGCATGCGCCCTTCAAGGCACATTAGAACTTCCTTGCTAATTTAAGCATTCAAACTTTTACTTTTTAACTTTTTAGCTGTTTTACAGCCAAATACAGTAAAAACATATCAACAAAAAATCACAAAACGCCAACCATTATTTTTGCTATAACTCGTCCAGCAGCGCGTCACGGACAACTGACCTTCCGAGAAAGCAGTGCAAATTTGTTCAGGCGTTTGTCGTTTTTGTTGTTTAATTAAATTTATGTTGCTTTTTAATTACAACGGATGAGCTACCGTACTCGCCACGCTGTGCCATCACACGCCGATAAATCAACTCGCCGGCCGTGTCCTTTTCCCGCTGCTGCTGCTTCGCTTCTATCGCACTCCAAAGCCAAAGTCCACTACAGAGCACCACGTGGCTCTGCTGCTGGCACGGATGTTTGCAGTAGCAACCGTGCCGTCACAGCTTACCTACCGTTATTATGGTTGATGTTATTCGACTAGCCATGCGACCGCTTTTCAGAGGGTACCAGATAAAACCATAATCGAGAACGTTTTCCGACTAATTTTGCACACATTTTCGGACATTAATCCGCAAGACCGGAATGATTTACTGCGACAGGCATTATTTTGCGTGCATTCCCCAACCGGGGTGACACCGGAAAATGTTAATATTATCGACTTTTTCCCCGACCACCGTCACTCCAGTTGGGAAGAAGACGAAAATGTGGAACATTGTTGCTAAAAGTCGCATCAAACGACACATCAACTACTGCTGGTCTTTGAAAAATAAAAGCCACCAAGAATGCATTTCTTGATATAACTTTGATGTAGTCGTCGCCCAGCTGTGGGGAAAAACTCTTTTTAACACGGTACTCACACTGTACGAGCGGGGAAGATAGTGCGAAACGAAACAACTGGGAAAAATAATTCAACAAAAAAACTATTTCAAAGCAATTTTTAGTTGTTTTCAAAATCAAGATATTTTTTGTTTGAATCGGCAAAATGAGTCTCTTTCTGAAAATCCTATGGAGATGCATGGTTTTTAACCTAGTACAAGCTAAAAGTGACGTCCTAGCACATCCTCCCCTATATGAGTAACCACAACTCAGCCAACCCGACGAGCCATGAAAAGTTGCTTTCATCAAAGTGTCCAACTTTGCTCCAACCATCCAACACTAGGCAGAAGATGAGTGCTAGCTAGCGCAGCGTGGCGAGAAGAGGTTGGGGAGGAATTCTTTCAGAAAATCGCTACTTTTGCAACAAATTAAGTTTGCGAATCTCGGCGGGTTGTGTAGGACTGTCGGTGGAGGAAATGTTACGGAAATGTGTTACGCCTTAGCTGAAGGAATATAAAAGTTGCTTGAAAAGGAATGTAACAATTTTCCATGGTTATCATCCGGAATGTGTTTTGATCTACGGCCACGGGAACGGTCAAAGAAGCAGATTTTTTTCACATCTGGAAATGTGTAATCTTAATGCCTTTCACTTATTTGCACTTTTGGGATTTATTGATTCATGTTTACTTTTTTTAGACATCAAAATTTTCAATAAAATTTGGTAACTGTTTTCCATATCAATTATGAACGAAGTAACTTCTAGGGGAATTTTACAATAAATGTCTTTGGAAATTGGAAATGGCACGGTAAAGGCTGGGTATGCTGCGCAATTCAGATCCCATTGTGATCCACTAGCTTCTGCCCAGCAACTCCTTTCCCTACCTCCACGCGGTACCGGCCGGAAACTATGAGCAACCTTAGGGAAGATCGGGTAACCAACCCCGGTGGGAACTTTGGTCGTAGGCTGACAGGGAAGAGGGGGTTTGCTTCGGCAAACCTGAGCGTCTGTTCTCCAGGAGGAGCGGCTCACTACAGTGTCTGATCCCCATGTTAGAGGCGGCTGATCTACAGGGAAGGACTCTAAGCTCAACTGTGCACTATGGTCCTTCGGAAAGTAGGGGGTTGGTGTCAGGCCCTACGAGCCAGCCGTAAAAAACCATTGTAACGGAAAATCAGCAACAGAATAATACGAACCGAGACCAACGGCAACGACCCTAGCGAACAAAAAGGACTTGCGATTGGAAACTCGGTACGTGGAACTGCCGATCTCTCAACTTCATTGGGAGCACCCGCATACTCGCCGATCTACTGAAGGTCCGCGGGTTCGGCATCGTAGCGCTGCAGGAGGTGTGTTGGACAGGATCCATGGTGCGAACGTTTAGAGGTAATCATACCATCTACTAGAGCTGCGGCAACACACGCGAGCTGGGAACAGCTTTCATCGTGATGGGTGATATGCAGAGGCGCGTGATCGGTTGGTGGCCGATCGACGAAAGAATGTGCAGGTTGAGGATCAAGGGCCGATTCTTCAACTTCAGCATAATAAACGTGCACAGCCCACACTCCGGAAGTACTGATGATGACAAGGACGCATTTTACGCGCAGCTCGAACGCGAGTACGATCGCTGCCCAAGCCACGACGTCAAGATCATCATAGGAGATTTGAACACTCAGGTAGGCCAGGAGGAGGAATTCAGACCGACGATTGGTAAGTTCAGCGCCCACCAGCAGACGAACGAAAACGGCCTACGACTCATTGATTTCGCCGCCTCCAAAAATATGGCCATACGTAGCACCTTTTTCCAACACAGCCTCCCTTATCGTTACACCTGGAGATCACCACAGCAGACGGAATCTCAAATCGACCACGTTCTGATCGACGGACGGCACTTCTCCGACATTATCAACGTCAGGACCTATCGTGGCGCCAACATCGACTCCGACCACTATCTGGTGATGGTCAAACTGCGCCCAAAACTCCTAGTGCGACTGAAACAACCAGATGTCGCCTCAGCATACGCGCAGAATCTCGAGGCCGCGTTGCTAGACGAGGGCGAGCTCGATGAGGCCCCTCTAGAGGACTGCTGGAGTACAGTGAAAGCAGCCATCAACGACGCAGCCGAGAGCACCATCGGGTACGTGGAACGGAATCGACGTAACGAATGGTTCGACGAAGAGTGCAGAACGGTTTTGGAGGAGAAGAACGCAGCGAGGGCGGTAATGCTGCAGCAAGGGACTCGACAGAACGTGGAACGTTACAAACAGAAGCGGAAACAGCAGACCCGCCTCTTTCGGGAGAAAAAGCGCCGCCTGGAAGAAGCGGAGTGTGAAGAAATGGAACTGCTGTGCCGTTCCCAAGAAACACGGAAGTTCTATCAGAAGCTCAACGCATCCCGCAACGGCTTCGTGCCGCGAGCCGAAATATGCAGGGATAAAAACGGAGGCCTCTTGACGGATGGACGTGAGGTGATCGAAAGGTGGAAGCAGCACTTCGATCAGCACCTGAACGGCGTGGAGAACGTAGGCACGGGAGCCCACGGCAACGGAAGGAACGACGACGCCAGTGCAGCGGAGGACGGAAATGAACCAACTCCCACGCTGAGGGAAGTTAAGGATGCCATTCACCAGCTCAAAACCAACAAAGCAGCTGGTAAGGATGGTATCGCAGCTGAACTCATCAAGATGGGCCCAGAAAAGTTGGCCACCTGTCTGCATCGGCTGATAGTCAGGATCTGGGAAACCGAACAGCTACCGGAGGAGTGGAAGGAAGGGGTTATCTGCCCCATTCACAAGAAAGGCGACCATTTGGAATGTGAGAACTTCAGGGCGATCACTATTTTGAATGCTGCCTACTAAGTGCTATCCCAGATCATCTTCCGTCGTCTGTCACCTAAAACAAATGAGTTCGTGGGAAGTTATCAAGCCGGCTTCATCGACGGCCGGTCGACAACGGACCAGATCTTTACCGTACGGCAAATCCTCCAGAAATGCCGTGAATACCAGGTCCCAACGCACCACCTGTTCATCGACTTCAAAGCGGCATACGACAGTATCGACCGCGCAGAGCTATGGAGAATCATGGACGAAAACGGCTTTCCTGGGAAGCTGACTAGACTGATTAAAGCAACGATGGACGGTGTGCAAAAATGCGTAAGGGTTTCGGGTGAACTATCCAGTTCATTCGTATCTCGCCGGGGACTGCGACAAGGTGACGGACTCTCATGTCTACTCTTCAACATCGCGCTGGAAGGTGTGATGCGACGAGCCGGGCTCAACAGCCGGGGAACGATTTTCACAAAATCCGGTCAATTTGTGTGCTTTGCGGACGACATGGACATTATCGCTAGAACATTTGGAACGGTGGCAGAACTGTACACCCGCCTGAAACGCGAAGCAGCAAAGGTCGGACTGGTGGTGAATGCCTCAAAAACAAAGTACATGCTGGTAGGCGGAACCGAAAACGACCGGATCCGTCTGGGTAGTAATCAGGCCCGGATTAAAGATTGTGGGGGCCCGGGGCCCGAGGGGATGTGGAGGCCCCTCAGAGAGATGACCAAAAATGTTTTTCCTTATTTTCAGTACAGTACTTGAGTAATATGAAAAATAAAGCTAGTGTTAGCAACCAAAAAAGGTTTTTGTGGGGGCCCCTAAAATGTGGGGGCCCGGGGCCCGGGCCCCCCGGCCCCCCCTTAGATCCGGCCCTGGTAGTAATGTTACGATAGACAGGGATACTTTCGAGGTGGTGGAGGAATTCGTCTACCTCGGATCCTTACTGAAGGCTGACAACAACGTGAGCCGAGAAATTCGGAGGCGCATCATCAGCGGAAGTCGGGCCTACTACGGGCTCCAGAAGAAACTGCGGTCGAAATAGATTCACCCACGCACCAAATGCACCATGTACAAAACGCTAATAAGACCGGTGATCCTCTACGGGCACGAGACATGGACCATGCTCGAGGAGGACCTACAAGCATTCGGAGTTTTCGAGCGACGCGTGCTAAGAACGATCTTCGGTGGTGTGCAGAAGAACGGTGTGTGGCGGAGAAGGATGAACCACGAGTTCGCTGCACTTTACGGCGATCCCAGCATCCAGAAGGTGGCCAGAGCCGGAAGGATACGGTGGGCAGGGCATATTGCAAGAATGCCGGACAACAACCCTGCAAAGCTGGTGTTTGCAACTGATCCGGTTGGCACAAGAAGGCGTGGAGCGCAGAGAGCACGATGAGCGGACCAGGTGAAGCTTGACTTGGCGAGCATTGGGCGCGACCGAGGATGGAGAGCGGCAGCCACAAACTGAGTATTGTGGCGTACTATTGTTGATTATGTCTTGTCTTAATAATGTTGAACAAATAAATGTATGTATAGAGCTTAGAGTAGTAGAGTTCTTAAGATCTGCAGTTGCAACATCTTAAACATCAACGATATATGGCAAAAATTTTGAATTTCTGTAATGTCATTCCCAGATGCAATGCATCTAGAAGGATCTTCTAGTGCTGAACTAAGAATAGCATCTGTAGGAAATCCTGTTAATATTTTATCATGTCTCTTGAGCTTCCGTGATGTACAGCGTTTACGATTGGTAATGTTGCGTAAACCAAAATAACAAAAAAAAAGTTGTTACAGCTGTAGATGGCATGTTCTAAATTGCAGAACAGTCTGGATAGTCCTGAATATCTTGAGACTATCTTATAGTCTCTGTTAATCCGGGAGCGATCGCGTCGTGTACTGAGTACACGCACCATGAACAAAGTACGCCGTCAGCTGTCTTCGGCAAATGCAACTGTTCAAGGGTTAATATTCTATGAGCTCCAATAAGCATAATTGAACATTCAACGTAACGAAACGTGTTACGGCGGACTATTCAACCGTCACTTTGAACGATGTTCGGAGAAGGTGAAATTAGAGTCAGGCTAGTTGTGAAATGCGAGCGTAGCTTGATGATGTGATGAACGTGCTCCGCTTTGTTTTGGTTCGTCATCTACGCACAGCATCAAGCGCAGACAATTGGATAAAAACTAAAACCAAAACAGGTATCCATAGTAGATAATTGTGATGACTGAAGATGGTGTTTTTGTATTGTAGAAAACTAGTACTAATTGTCATAGAAGTGTCTTTGAATTCATTTGTACCTATTTGTCGTGTTCTGATTGTAAGTTTCTAATTCATAAAAAGTGTCTTGAAGTAGTGTACATTGTAATATGTGAATTTGTAGATTATCCGTCGTCGTTGTAGTGGAACTTTTTTCATTTTTTTTTGTTACAGTTTATACCTCCGGATTTTTCATATGCAGCTTTGTTTGTGGTTTTATATTCACTACACAAATTATGAAAAATCTGTATATGTTCAGAGTGTTATTTGAAAATTTATCATATTTCGATCAATAAAAGTGCCAAGTGTTATCAACTTGTTTAAACTCTCTTAATGTAATATTTTTATACAGGACCTACTAAACTACATATGAAGAGTAGGTCCCTTGCATTTTTCGGTCAGTTAATGCCCTTTTATTGGTGGAAAGCGTTTGCAGATTATATGTGCAAAATATGGTAAATTTTTAAACATCCTCAACTACATAAGTACATTTTTCATATTTTCAAAGTAATAAACATTTGAATGAAAAATTATTTTGACAAAAAAATGCTGTACGGACAATTGTTGGATACACTGTAATCTGTTCGGTACTTTTTGACGTTATAATAAGAAGTTAGAATAGCAGTACTGTTGAAATGACAAATAAACCCAACTATGTTTACTCAATTTTGAGATTAAAAAAACTCTTGTGCAGATGTATCACTTTTCGAAGCTACAAATTTTAGTTAACCTATAAGAATTGTGAAAAGTGATAGGAGTTTGGCACTGTAACGGGACTGGGATATTGAAAGCAGTAAATAAGTACTTAGATAAACATATCAGTAGCTATGATGCTATATTTACCCAAACACTCAAATTTAAGCAATGAATAAAATAAAAAATACGGCGGTCAATAAATTAAAGAAGGTACACTATGTAATGGTTATATCTGCGATACATTTTCTCCGATTTTGACAATATTGGTCTCATTTAATCTAGATTTTTTTTCCTTCGAGAACAAATCCGACTGAACCGATCTGGCCATCGTGGGTTAAGGAAACCCCGAATTGCCATATGCGTGGAATTTTCCTTATACCAGCTGCAATAGCATATCTACCCAGCATAGGCCAAAAGTATTGACTTCAGAGTAATCATTACGGAGCAGGTTAAAGCACCCCTCTAAGGGGTGAGATTGGGTCAATTTTCAATCATTTTTAGCTTAGTAAGCAATTCATATAATGTAATACTTTCTTGCCAAACTATCATTACCACATAGAAAGGTATACATACCAAATAAAAAGTTATTCCGACTTCTATTGCATTTGTTATTTAACAAACAATCTTTGAGTACCCTTTTTTGACCCATTCTCACCCCCAACGACGGTACTTCAGAATCGTTTACCCGCATCCGAAAAACAGCGAGTAACAAAACGATTGGTTCGACGAGGAGTGCTGAGCGGTTCTGGAGGAGAAGGATGCAGCGCGGGCGGTAATGCTACAGCATGGAACCCGACAGAATGTGGAGCGATACAGACAGAAGCGGAAGCAGCAGACCCGTTTCTTGCGGGAGAAAAAGCGCCGCCTGGAAGAAGCGGAGTGCGAGGAAATGAAACTGATGTGCCGTTCACAAGAAACACGTAAGTTCTACCAGAAGCTCAACGCATCCCGCAAAAGCTACGTGCCACAAGCCGAAATCTGCAGGGATAAGGACGGAAGCCTCCTGACGGACAAACGTGAGGTGATCGAAAGGTGGGAGGAGCACTTCGACGAGCACCTGATTGGCGAAGAGAATGTAGGCACGGAGGGCCAAGGCAGCGGAGGAAATGACTATGTTGGTGCAGCAGAGGACGGGAACGATCCCACGCTGAGGGAAGTTAAGGATACCATTCACCAGCTCAAAACAACAATGCGGCTGGTAAAGACGGTATCGCAGCAGAACTCATCAAGATGGGCCCGGAAAAGTTGGCCACATGTCTGCACTATTTAGTAGTCAAGATCTGGGAAATCGAACAGCTACCGGAGGAGTGGAAGGAAGGGATAATCTGTCCTATCCACAAGAAAGGTGCCCAAGTAACACACTTGTCACCGAAGAGTCACGGCGGCGCAGGTTTATGTTGCGCAAAAGTCATTGTGACTTACTTCTAGCAAGTAAGTGTTTATTTGTTAGAAGTAAGTCACAGTGACATCTGCGCAACAAAAACCTGCGCCGCCGTGACTCTTCGGTGACAAGTGTGTTACTTGGGTGACAAGTTAATGTGTGAGAACTTTCGAGCGATCACCATTTTGAATGCCGCCTACAAAATGCTATCCCCGATCATCTTCCGTTGTCTGTCACCTAAAGTAAATGAGATCGCGGAAAGTCACCAAGCCGGTTTCATCGACGACCGGTCGACAACGGACCAGATCTTCACCGTACGGCAAATCCTCCAGAAATGCCGTGAATACTAGGTCCCAACGCACCACCTTTCCATCGACTTCAATGCTGCATACGACAGTATCGACCGCACAGAGCTATGGGAAATCATGGACGAGAACAGCTTTCCTGGGAAGCTTACCAGACTGATAAGAACAACGATGAACGGTGTGCAGAACAGTGTAAGGATTTCGGGTGAACTATCCAGTTTATTCGAAGCTCGACGGGGACTACGACAAGGTGATGGACTTTCCTGCCTACTATTCAACATCGCCCTGGAAGGTGTTATGCGACGAGCCGGGCTCAACAGCCGGGGTACGATCTCACGAAATCCGGTCAATTTGTCTGTTTTGCGGATGACACGGATATTATTACTAGAACATTTGGAACGGTGGCAGAGCTGTACACTCGCCTGAAACGTGAAGCAGCAAAGGACGGACTTGGTAAATGCGGCTAAGACAAAGTAGACAAAGACATGCTGGTAGGTGGGACTGAGCAAGACAGGGCAAGTCTTGGTAGCAATGTTACGATAGACGGGGATACTTTCGAGGTGGTAGAAGAATTCGTCTACCTCGGTTCCTTGCTAACTAGGGATGTAGTACCGGTAGTACCGGTACCGAAAATACCGGTATTACTGACCAATTTTTGGTATCGAAATACCGGTACTGACTGAACGTGGGTACCGATACTTTCGGTACCGTGAAATCTTTCCTGAAGTGATGATATCCTGTCATTAGTATAACCAATATGGAATAGAAATAAACGGAAATCTTTAAAACAAAGTACAAAATTTAAAACAAACATTTCATATATAAAACTTTTCTGCAAATCCAGGATATCATAGCAATGATAGGTTTATTGAACGTTAAATTTTGGAAATGGATTTGTTAGCTTAGAACAAAGCTTGTTAGGTTTCGGTTTTTCTTGTACCGACTTTCCAAACTCTCTAAGCAGAATACCCTCTTCGAATAAGGTTTCTTGTTATTTCTTCAGTTTTTAGGTCATTTGCATCATAAAGGGAAAAATCTTCTTCTGTCTCCACCTAGCAGCTGTCTATCTGATTTTGGTACATGTAAGGCTGTTCCTCTTTTGTTTTAATTCATCAAGATACTGCCTGTGAAACTGCGCAGAAACTAAACAATAGTTCCAAAAACAGTTTCATACAACTAATTTCCATATTTTATTGTTTAACTTGATATTTTCTGGTTAGTTTTTATGACATCCCTAAAAACTGGATTTCATACATGTATGGTCAATTGTAGATTGTCTATGCAAAATAGATCACTTTCATTTTAGTGAAAAATTTCCAGTACCGGTATTTTACCGGTACTACCGGTACTGTAAGCCCCAGTATCGAAATACCGGTACTCACCAAAAGTGCTCGGTACTGCGACCCCTATTGCTAACGGTCGACAATAACGTGAGCCGTGAAATACGAAGGCGCATCATCAGTGGAAGTCGTGCCTACCTACTATGAACGTAACGAGAGGAACAGACGCTGATATTAGCCACACCTAACCAAGAGAACAGGCGCTTAGTCTTTCTCCCTTCTCTGCCAACCACCACCGGCCACACGAAAGTTCCTACTGGGGTGGGTTGGTGACCTGATCTTCCCTAAGGTTTCTAGTACCCTGGTCGGTTCGACAAGGAAGAGATTAAAAGTGTAGAATTAGCATACGTAAAAATACACGGTAATAAAAATTAAAAAAAAAGAAGAGATTAATGACTTCAATTATGGGGTCTATATAACGCATTGCCCAGCCTTTACCAAACTCATACTAAATTAAATTTTATACTAATTTCTCTACTAGTCTGATACTTCAAAACTCTTGAGACGGTAATAGATGTCATTCAATTTAGCTTTGTTCATCTCTATCAGTGCGTATAATGCAATATCAAAAATGCTAATAGCCGTGAACTGTATCTATTAATGCTTGAATAGCAAGTCTGTTAAGATTTAATTTTCTCAACCCCGCCAGTCCAACATAAATCAATCAAACCAATCGTTCTGGAACGAACAGACCAACCTCCTTCAAGAGTGTCAATTAATTTCCTTCCTTCTAATTATCCCCCGTCATAAATCACTCGGTCGACGCCAGTCAAAAGCTCGTTCGTTTTTCAGCCAGCAAGGTGATGGACTTTCCTGCCTACTATTCAACATCGCCCTGGAAGGTGTTATGCGACGAGCCGGGCTCAACAGCCGGGGTACGATCTCACGAAATCCGGTCAATTTGTCTGTTTTGCGGATGACACGGATATTATTACTAGAACATTTGGAACGGTGGCAGAGCTGTACACTCGCCTGAAACGTGAAGCAGCAAAGGACGGACTTGGTAAATGCGGCTAAGACAAAGTAGACAAAGACATGCTGGTAGGTGGGACTGAGCAAGACAGGGCAAGTCTTGGTAGCAATGTTACGATAGACGGGGATACTTTCGAGGTGGTAGAAGAATTCGTCTACCTCGGTTCCTTGCTAACTAGGGATGTAGTACCGGTAGTACCGGTACCGAAAATACCGGTATTACTGACCAATTTTTGGTATCGAAATACCGGTACTGACTGAACGTGGGTACCGATACTTTCGGTACCGTGAAATCTTTCCTGAAGTGATGATATCCTGTCATTAGTATAACCAATATGGAATAGAAATAAACGGAAATCTTTAAAACAAAGTACAAAATTTAAAACAAACATTTCATATATAAAACTTTTCTGCAAATCCAGGATATCATAGCAATGATAGGTTTATTGAACGTTAAATTTTGGAAATGGATTTGTTAGCTTAGAACAAAGCTTGTTAGGTTTCGGTTTTTCTTGTACCGACTTTCCAAACTCTCTAAGCAGAATACCCTCTTCGAATAAGGTTTCTTGTTATTTCTTCAGTTTTTAGGTCATTTGCATCATAAAGGGAAAAATCTTCTTCTGTCTCCACCTAGCAGCTGTCTATCTGATTTTGGTACATGTAAGGCTGTTCCTCTTTTGTTTTAATTCATCAAGATACTGCCTGTGAAACTGCGCAGAAACTAAACAATAGTTCCAAAAACAGTTTCATACAACTAATTTCCATATTTTATTGTTTAACTTGATATTTTCTGGTTAGTTTTTATGACATCCCTAAAAACTGGATTTCATACATGTATGGTCAATTGTAGATTGTCTATGCAAAATAGATCACTTTCATTTTAGTGAAAAATTTCCAGTACCGGTATTTTACCGGTACTACCGGTACTGTAAGCCCCAGTATCGAAATACCGGTACTCACCAAAAGTGCTCGGTACTGCGACCCCTATTGCTAACGGTCGACAATAACGTGAGCCGTGAAATACGAAGGCGCATCATCAGTGGAAGTCGTGCCTACCTACTATGAACGTAACGAGAGGAACAGACGCTGATATTAGCCACACCTAACCAAGAGAACAGGCGCTTAGTCTTTCTCCCTTCTCTGCCAACCACCACCGGCCACACGAAAGTTCCTACTGGGGTGGGTTGGTGACCTGATCTTCCCTAAGGTTTCTAGTACCCTGGTCGGTTCGACAAGGAAGAGATTAAAAGTGTAGAATTAGCATACGTAAAAATACACGGTAATAAAAATTAAAAAAAAAGAAGAGATTAATGACTTCAATTATGGGGTCTATATAACGCATTGCCCAGCCTTTACCAAACTCATACTAAATTAAATTTTATACTAATTTCTCTACTAGTCTGATACTTCAAAACTCTTGAGACGGTAATAGATGTCATTCAATTTAGCTTTGTTCATCTCTATCAGTGCGTATAATGCAATATCAAAAATGCTAATAGCCGTGAACTGTATCTATTAATGCTTGAATAGCAAGTCTGTTAAGATTTAATTTTCTCAACCCCGCCAGTCCAACATAAATCAATCAAACCAATCGTTCTGGAACGAACAGACCAACCTCCTTCAAGAGTGTCAATTAATTTCCTTCCTTCTAATTATCCCCCGTCATAAATCACTCGGTCGACGCCAGTCAAAAGCTCGTTCGTTTTTCAGCCAGCCGCCCATTTAACGGACAATTTTCCCGCACGAACATCGTAAGCGACCATTCTAACCATTTTCACCACCTCGTCCGCGCCGTCACCACCACTCAACGTTGTCATTCAACTCTAGGTAGGTTTTGCTCTAATCGTCACCGTTCCTGGCCAATTAATTCCGCATTTTTCTTCCGTCTGCCATCAACAGGAGTGAGTAGACTGCAAAAAAGGTACATGCAGCCGAGCCTTTCGATCCTTCTCGTTACCAATTAATGCCAGGCCACGCGCTATTACCACACCACCCACCTCCTCGGTGTGGGTGGTGGTGGCTGGCGTTAATTTCCGCTGTCAAATTATTAAATGTCGGTCCCAGTTCCCGGTAGCAATTGTTGCCTCATTATGACAGCGGCAGAGAAGGGAGAATCTGGTGTGGGAACTTTTTAGACTTTTCCTAGGTATCCATGTGTTCAGATTCTCCACAGGCAAAAAAACGGACCTTTTCTGAAAGAGGCCATACGCAAATTCAAGTGCAACCCGAATTATCCCAGAATGAAAAACACGAAATGAGAGAAAGAAGCGTAGATCGCTTAAAAGCGCTAAAATTAATGCTCCTGCACCTCCGAAAGCGGTGGGTTTCAATATGAAAATGTTATAGAAGGAAAAAAAGGCGGCGAAAGTTAAATGATCCCTAGAAGGATGCCTTAGTGGTGCCCGGTAATAACGGATGGAATCATTTTGATGGAGGTCAAAGTTCTAAATCTGGTTTTTGTTATTAAACTTCTTTCAAACTGTTGAGGGTATGGTTTTCCCAAATTGAAAAAAAAAATGCTACTAATTAATCTTTATCGTATGCCTCGACAAAGCGGAGAAGATTACATTTGCACGATGGGGGCTACAATGTTCTAGGTAGAAGTGCTTCAAGACATTTGACTTAATTCAATGACATTCATACAATTTGAAGGTTGTGACGAGTTTTGAATGTGTAAGCTCATACAATTTTTGACGAAGTTCTTTCAAAGCTTTTTTGAAACATTTCACTGTCCCAGAAAAGGACTACCGTATCCCGGGACAAATCAATCGCCGGGCGAAAATTGACCGAACATTTTTCCATTACATAAAACATACTTTAAACAGTTTCCTTACAAGAATAGAACTGATGGAATCAGAAGCGATACGAACTTGTAAGAAAACTATTAAAAGTACAGTGCATACTAATGGAACAACATCTGATCAATTTTGACCAGATCATGGGCCCATATAGCTGGTGCGGTAAACGCATTTCAACAGTGCTGAAAATATCATTTCGACATTAGCTATTAGTTTTCCATTGCTTTTTGCCGAACTTGGCTATCAATAAATCACTTTTCAAGGGTTTTCCGATAGTGACCCCAAACTTTTGCCTGATACATCATTTTGAGGAGAGACCCAAGACTTTTGGTAGATGACATCAAGAATTAATTACCTTAATACCTTTTTTTTCTAGATTTTTTCGCCAAGTTTGATAAAAAGCAGTTGAAAGCTAATAGAAAATAGGTTACATTGCCGTTCTCATCCTAAAATTTGGTCGACCCAATTTCCAGCGACACTGCCGTAAGTTTATATTAATGTTTTTTAAAAAAAATATCAACTTTAGCTTAACCCGTTAACGCCCAAATAAACATGATTTGACGAAAAAAATGGAAGTCTATGGTGTAGTTCCAAAAAAAATCTTCATTGTAGGTCCTCAATATCTAATAATTTTCCCGAGTTCTATTTCAGCCCAAATTCTACGCTATCGTTATATTCTGATCCGTATAGATACAATACAGCTCTAAAGAAGTGAGAGAGATGATAACCACTCAAAAAGAATAGAAAAAGGACTTTTAAATTGGCGCAGAAATATAGCCCGATAAACGCCTAAAAGTATGCAATGCATGGTTCTTCTAATTTCATGTAATTTCAACTGCAGTGTTCAACTTTTCTCATTTTTTTTTTAACAAATCAAAAAAGAGAGCTCACTATGTGTAGCACAAACAAACGTTAAAAAACTGTAGAAGTTAGATTTTACACAGATAATCATTTCTAATAAAGTAATTGAGTTTTTCCTTCAGCACCCCACAAACTCTCTTTACGTACTCACTATCTTTTCAGTAATTTTGCATGTTTTAAAATGAAAATCGTGTTAAAAATTAGAACCAGATATACTCTACACGGCTTCTTTATATATGTTTGTACCACTCCATGATTCTTTAGTCGTGAACAATGTGTGGGTTTTATGGTGTTATTCTGGGCACTATCAAAGTTACATCGATAATGTGTCTTTCGGCTACATGAAAAATGATAAACTACCCAAAAATTCAATTTTATTCGATCTACCAATTGAAATTTAGAATTACGTACAAAAGTCTGAAAAACATAAGGGGGGGAGATCATTCCCGGTAGAAATCCCGGGAAGATTTACTGAAGGAATTCTGAGAGGCATATCTGATAGAGTTCTGAGGGAATCTCAGCTGGAAGCTTGGTAGGAATCCCTGAAATAATCACAGATGAAATCCCGGGAGGAATTGCTGTATAAATCCCGGCTCGTAGAAAGAATTCCATGAGGATTCTCAGAATATTTTTCGACAAAACACTTTGAAAGTATACTGAAATGAATCTGTGAAGTAATTCCAGAAGATATCCGTGAAAATATACTGGTTAAAATATCTGAAAGAATCCCTTCAGGATTTTCTGAAGCAATTCTGGCAGAAATCCCTGAAGTTATTCCTGAACAATCCCGTAAAGAATACCTGATGGAATCCTTAGAGAGATCATGACAAGAATGCCGGCCAGAAGCTGAGCAGGCATTCCAGCTAAGAACCATAGGAGATGTCTCTATGATCTAGGATTGCCTGAAAAAAAAAACTTGGGAAAACATATATTTTTTTCATATTTTTTCGGGAGGAATCCTTTAAGGAACAACAGGAAAAAGGAATAATCCTGGAAGGAATTTTTGAAGGAATTCCAGCACAAATCCCTGAAGGAATGCAGAAAAGAATAAATAAGAGAATCCTTTCAGGATTTTCCTAAGCACCCCCTGCAAAAATCCCTGAAGAGAACTCCAGAGCAACCCGTACAGCAATCTCGGAAGCAATATCTGAAGGAATCTCGGAAATAAACCTGAGAAGATTCTCGAAAGGAATTCCTGGAGAAATGCTGGAAAGAATTTCTGAAGGTATCTCAAAAAAGAACCATAGTTCATCTTATCTCAATTCAATTCTTCACCCTACTCTCTAGCCTCTACCTTACTGTCTTCTTTGTCCTCTGTTCCAACCCTCTATCCTATGCTCTATCATAACCTTCAACCCTACCATCTGGCCTACCCTCTGAACTATCCTCTACCATAACCACTGCCCTATCCTTTACCGTACCCTCTAGTCTAAATGCTTAATCGTACCGTCTACCCTACTATCCACCCTAACATTTTTCTTACCCTCAACCCTTCTCTCTGGCCTATCCTCTTCCCTACCGTCTACCCTATCCTCTACCCTAACCTTCTACTTCTACTATTTTATCCTTCACCCAAACCCTCTAGCCGACCGTCTGCTCCACCGTTTATCCTACCCGCTACCCTACCATCTACCATGATCCTCCTCCCTTTTTCTCATTAAGCCCTATCGGTAGATACCCGTATTGCATGGTATTATAGCTCAAACTACCATTCCACGGCCGTCATCTTGAATATGGTCTGCCATCTTGGGTTTCAAAATGGCGTCGGATATTCATTTTTGAGTTCTACTCATGAAGCCCGATCGATAGATACCCATATTGCATGGTGTCATAGCTCAAACTCTCATTCTGTGGCCGCCATCTTGGATATGGTCCGCCATCTTGGATTTCGAAATAGATTCAAATATCGATTTTTGACTTCTAGACATGAAGCCCGATCGATAGATACCCTTATTGCAAACTACCATTCCGTGGCCGCCATATTGGATAAGGTCCGCCATCTTGGATTTCAAAATGGCGTTAAATATCGATTTTTGACTTCTACTCATCATGCCCGATCGATAGATACCCATATTGCATGGTATTATAGATCAAACTACTCTTCCATGGTCGCCATCTTGGATATGGTCCGCCATCTTGAATTTCAAAATGGCGCCGGATAATCATTTTTGAGTTCTACTTGTGAAGCCCGATCGATAGATACCCATATTGCATAGTATCCGAAGGATTATTGCCGTTAAAAAGCATATATTCTGGAATTTTCACCGCCATCTTGGAACCTAAGAGGCCGCTCATAAATCACGTAGACTTTTTCAGGGGAGGAGGGAGGTCTGACCAAAGTCTACGCTCCATACAAAATTCAAAATTTTTGTATGGACAAAAGTCTACGAGGGGGGGTGGGGCTCTAAGATGGCCAAATTTTGGGCTACGTGGTTTATGAACAGCTCTTAATCCGCCATATTGAATTTCAGTACCCCTGCTGCCACCTCCACATCCTAAGGAATGTGTATACCAAATTTGATTGAAATAACTTGACGCATTTCAGAGTTATGCCTTTGTTTCGGCATACATATATACATACATACATACATATAAACATACAAATAGACAAACATACAAACATATAAACATACAAGCATATAAACATACAATTATACATGCATCGACTTTTGTATGTATTGATTGAAAACTCTGCCGAAGAAATTAACTATATTTTATTAATCATTGTCAAGATTCCAGGGAAATATTTTTTTTTATTCGCAATGGAATTGAAGCTCATAGATCTTGACAATATGCAATCTTTGCAGCATCGTTTACGCCACCTAGTGAACCAGTCACAAACTATATTATCCACTATGAGCAAGGTATGGGTGTGGAGAACATCTTCTCTGAAGAAAGTGTTCTAAAATTTTGCATAATTCTGGAGATATTCTCATCAAAAGGACTGTCCTATTTATAGGACGCTGGGCGTTCGGGGCATCTGTCCTATAAATAGGACGCTGGGCGGATATGGGTTAAGTTTAAAAAAAAAAGACAATTACACCGTCTTCGACCTTGCGGCCTCTACAGACTGAACACTACAAACATTTGACAACGGACAACACATATTACACCCAGAGGCCCAGTGGAGAATTTTCCGTTTGACGAAAATTTTCCCCGACTGGAGCGGGAATCGAACCCACACTCCGAGGCTTACGAGACATTTAAACGACTGACGCCGCTAATCGCTCGGCCACGGAAGCCCACAATTCAAACATTTTTGAAAAGTTTCATTGAAACCATTTTCAAAGTTTCTTTGACGTATTATCTTTTGAATGAAACATAGGGTTTTGGAATCAGACGCAAGGGCCTTAAAAATTACATGTTTTTGAGTGGGTGACCCCAAACTTTTAATCGGGAGTGTATATTAAAAAATCTTTTTAAATGACGAGTAAACCACTATTTTACTAGCTTTACTAGTATTGTTGATTCAAAAGCCAACATGTTGAGCTATAAACATACACAATAACTTAAATAAAAAAAATCAGAAATTCATTCAGGGATTTCTTTGAAAATATTTCCGAGGATTTACCTTGGAATTCCTTAATGAATGGATCAATGAAGCAATATTTTCTAGCATTCACCGCATATAAACATAGGCGCCACTGTATATGGACATTAGCAATGTGACAGCAGTCGAGTAATGTCAAACACACAAGGCTACGATGGCACTATCTGTTCATTCCATAGCAACCGTTTTAGTTATTTTAGTGATCCATTGCTTCAAAAATTTTCCTTTACAAATTATTGCTTCCGAAATTCCTCCATGGATCTCTTCTTAAATACCTCGAGGGGTTCCTTCTGAAATGTTTAGACAAACTCGTGACAAGCACGTGATAGAGCGGAATTATTGGTTGTGCTGTATTTACCGAACGATCTTTCTGTACGAGTAGTGTAAGTTTGTACCGCTATCTGCTCGGTCGCACCCTGTTGAAATTCTGCGGTGTTATATAAAAATAAGTGGACGCATAATTTCCAACGTTATTTCGAAGGTCTTCGAACAAAACTTCCAAAATCAAATCATCATGTAACATGTAAAATCTTCCTGGCGTGTCTTTAAGAATGCTCTTATGAAATCTGCCATGAATCCAAAGATTACTTCCGAATATTCCTCTGGATATTTATTCAGAAATTTTTCTAAGCATTCGTTTGGAGAATCTATTAAAGACTCTATTAGAAAATCTTTCAAAAATTTCTTCAGAAATTCTTCTCAAAAATCTCCCAGAAATTCCTTCGGAAATTGTACCCAGAAACTCCCGCACGGATTGCGTCAAAATATCATCCATGGATTCATTCCGAAAATTTCTACAGGGATTTATTTAGAAATTCCTCCAGGGATTGTTCTACAAATTTCACAAAGAATTCTTTTAAATCATCTTGCATGATTTACAACTGAAATTCCTCCATTATTTTTTTTTCCAACAAATATCCAAGGATTTGGCCGAAAATTCTTCCAGGGATTCTTTCAAAAAAATGAGATTTCATTAGAAATTTCTCAGAGATTCCTATAATAAAACTTTTGGCGATGCCTTCAGAAACAATTCCAGAGATTAAAAAAAATCTCAAAAGATCCTTCAAAACTTTGTAACCCCTGTACAAAGTTTTGAAGGATCTTTTGAGATTTTTTGGAAATTATCCCAAGTATCAGAGATTTATTCTATTTTTGTTCGAGACTATCCTACATTTTTTTTTGTTTTATGAAAAAGCCTTCGGAAATATGTTAACGCATGCTCTCAAACGTTCTTCCAAGGATTTATTCCATGACTGTTTCCAGGGTTTGCTTTAGAAATTGCTCCAGGGATTTTTTTTTGAAAATCTGAATTTCTGTAAGAAAGTTTTCCTGGGATTTCTTTAGAAATTAAAAAAAAAAGTGAGATCCATTCGGGAATTTTCTGCAGGGATTCCTAAAGAAGCTTTCCTAGGGGTTCCTTCGCAAATTTTTCGAGCTATTCTTTCCGATGGATTCTATAATAAGATCGACTAATAATTTGTTCAGAAATTTCTCCAGATTTTCCTCCCGAGATTTTTTTACAGATTTCTCCAAAAATTTCTTTTAAAAAATTGCAGATTTTTCAATAATTCTTTAACGCCTTGCTGAATGCATTTAAAAAATCCTTCACGGGTTCCTGAAAAAAACTCACAGGTATTCGTAAAGAAATCTTTCAAGATTACCCTTGAAAACTCCTCGTAGATTTACTTTTAAAGCCTCCTGGAAATCCTAAAGAAAATCAATCAGAAAAATTTCCACAAAATCTTCTAGGGACTCTGTCCTCCAGAAATTTCTCCAAGAACTCCTTAAGAAAGTCTTGCACGGATAGCTTCCAGAAATGTTGCATGGATTGCTTTATAAAATAGTTCAAGAATTCCTTCCAAAAATATTGCATAGACTGTTCCTTAAAGTCATCTACGAATTTCTTCAGACTTTTTTTATAGACATAGATAAAAAGATTTTTTTAAAGCATTCATCTAGAAAACACCTTCCATGAACTTTCTCAAAAATACTCCATGGATGTTTTTTAAAAAATGATTCACGGATACATTAAGAATCAGAAATTCAGGACTCTTTCAAAATTATCTTAGAAGCTTTCTAAAGATTTTTTTCCATGAATTGCTTTAGGAATTCTTCAAGCGATTATTAGGGAAATTTCCAAGATTTCTTCAAATTCCTTTAGATATTCCTTCAAAACATTTCTCTTCCAGAAATTGATTCAAGAATTTCTTGATAAAGTCATAGAAAATTCTCCCAGAATTTTTCAAGAAAGTCTTAGAAAATCCTTTTTATGTTTTTCTGAAAGTTTTCTACAGGTTCTTTTGGAGATTCTTATAAGGATTCTTACTGAAAGGCTGGAAAACATTCTTGCAGAGATTCCTGCAGAAATTCACATAGAGATTTCATTAGAAATTCCACCAAGTATTCCTCTATGTATTTTCTCAGAAATTTTTCCAGGATTTCCTCCAAGTGTACCTCTTGGAATTTCTTTATGGATTTTCTAGGAGTTCATTGTAAATATTGTTTAGGATTTTTATAAGGGAATTTCTCCAGAATTTTTTCCCCCAAAAATATCTCAAGAGGTTTTGTGATTCACCAAAAATTCGCAGGTGTTTCTTCAGGTATTCCTTCTGGAATTTCTCCAAAAATTCATCTATGGATAATCCAGTTTTTTTTTTCAGAAATTCTTTCAAGAATTCATTTAAAACTTCCTTCAGATTTTTTTAAGTTCCTTCTGAAATTTTTCCAGCGATGCTTTCAGAAATATCTTTAGAAACTTCCTCAATATTTTTTGGGAATGACCTCAGAAATTTTAGCAGGGATTTCTTCAACAGTTGCACCATGGATTTTTCCAGAAGCAGTTCCTCAAAGAATTGCTCAAATGGTTCCTTTGCGTCTAGTGAACAATTTCTACAGATGGTCTTATCCATGGTCAATTGGTCATGAAAAAAAACCTCATAAAACTTCAATCTAACTGAAAATGTTACTTGGGTGGTCATAACTCAGGAACAGAGAAAAACCACATCTTGAAAATTTCACAGAATATAGCTTATGTAGTTCCCTTCCAAAAATATTTTATTGAGAACTTTTCCGGTCTTCCTAATTAGATTTTCCGTATTTTCCAACCGATTTTTCCTCATCAGTCAACCAGAGAATCCAATGGTAATACTTTTAGGTATTCTTTTCTAATTCTAGAATGCCGATCTGATTGCCCTTGTGCTGCTGTCATTTTTCTACTCTGTCCATGGAAGAATGATGAAGCACGAGGATGTTGATGGCTCTTGTTCCTTTTCCAGTCCGTTTGAGGGCGTTGCGTTGGAGTTGCGTTAGCCGATATCCAATGATGGCATAAATGTCCCAAATTGAGGATAACGTGCCTCTGGAACCGGCCTTCTGATACCTGAACATGAAGTCGTACATAATATTGAATATTGAATATCCAATTAACCACGTGTAAAATACATCCTGTTCAACATCGTATGCGATCACGTCCCGAGCAGAAGAGAATAACTACAGCATAATAAAATATGTTATTTTGGCAAAATGACTGAAGAACGGAATGAGTTATTATTGTGATATTAACATTACATATCATGTTATGAACTTGTCTGTCATAAGCGGCAAAATAACAAAAATCATAACAAAAAAATGTTCCTGGAAGACCAGTTGAATAACACGTTTTGTTTGTTTTAATAACAACTTAATAATAGTGAATTTGTAAAATATTTCAATAACAAACTTTGAAATTGACAAGTTGTTAATAACAATTTTAAGGCAAAGTGAGTTATAAGATCTTATAAGGTCTGGGGGGAAGGTGAGTTTATGAAAATGTGACAAGCAATGTGTTAAGTATAGGAAAACCCCGTTCGAAGTGGGGAGGGGGGACGAAAATCCCCAATTTTAGCGTGACGTATTAATGGATGCTCCCTACTGATACAGTTAGAATGTAATGTCAGAAAGAAGGGGAAGAGGAACAGACGAGAAAACATGATTTTCTCAACAGTTCCTTGCGAAATGCTGTGAACAACGTCGATCTCGAATGGTGTAGTTTTGATTGCAGAACTTGTTATTGATGTATTATTGATGATCAAATATTTGCAAAGACCCTATTATTCAATAATAACTGAACATGTTCTACAACAAAACATGTTAATGAAATGTCATTTGAAGAAAATATATCAATAGCACGATCATAACAAAATAAGATTGTTCAACAAAACATGTTATGGAAAGGTAATGCCTCAATAAGTTAATAATAACAAACCAAGATTCTCCTCTGCTCGGGGTGTTGTCTACGATAATTCGACACAAATTTTCTCATATTTCGTGTGCTTAGTTATCTTGAAATACATATTGAAACTTCCGTTGGCCACACGTTATGAACATTTGGATGTATCCAGTTTCCAAATAGTTGCCAAAATAAAAATCTGCTGAGAAACAAAAGCACAAACATAAACTATGATTTGTTTTATATGTATGTACCCTTACTATGATTCTCAGAGGATTCCAAACCTCAAACCTCGGGTCATCTAGAGTTTCGTATCATAACTTTTTTGAAAGTTTTAAGATTCTAAATTCATTAACAAGCAATTTAAAATCATGTAGGTATTTTATATAACATTGCAGAATCAACTTGTTCATATTTTTGACTGTGGTTAGAGAACTCCACAACCTGCTGTTTCAACTTACCCTAGCCGTTTCACTTTCTTTGGGGTACCACAACTCAACCATTTATCATGTGATGAAAATCCAACAAAAACTAAATCTTTATTATCTTCGTGTCAATCATTCACTTTACCGACCGACCTACCGGCCCTACCGTATATCCCATTGAAAGAGCGATGGCTTTTGCTTGAAAAAAGTAGAGCTCATAGATTTTTCCGGAACAAGCAACGGGCGGATTCACGCTTTTTCGCCTGCCCTTTCACCCGTTTTGCGGGTGAACATTTATTAGCTATGCTAATTTGTTGAACAAACAAAAGCTCAGTTCTTCCCCGGTGGTGTGGACTTTGCTTTGAAATGGAGAAACGCGGAGTGGCAAACATTTCCTGAAAGCAGCATGCTTGAACTTTTTGCTTCAGATGGTGCTGGGCCAGCAAGAATCGATGAGGATTTGGGGGCAGATTTAAGAGCAAAAACGGCTTTTTTTCATAATAGGGTATTGATTTTTGCTGATGATTACATGGATAAATCATCATCACTCTAGAGTCGCTGAGGTGGGCGAAATGGGATCATTAATCAGGATTTGTTTGCCAACAGTAAATTCACAAGCTGTAAAGTTTATTATGAAACTAAGTGACTGAGGAATCTTCCCAGGAGAGGATGTTTATCTAACGATATATTGCATGATTGTTTAAAGTACTTTCATTAACCTATCGACCGTAGCGCAGTTGGCAACCAAAGTGTTTTACGAAATACAATAGCCCAACTATTTGAGAAAACTATTAATTCTAGAATTAATCGTTTTTTTACAATGTTCGATTGCAAATAACCGAGTATTTATTGAGTTTTTGATAATATCGATCATTCCTACTCAATACACGATGCTCCGTTGTTCTATCTGAGAGGTTGTTGCTTTTTCAACACTCATCCAAATTCTTCAAATCCCTTCATACCAGTCATGCAACAACATCAGTATCCACCGCACATCGACAGAATTCAATACAACCCACTTATTGAATCACGTGTCAGTCATTCTCTTTCCATCTCATCATCGTCTATCCTGGCGAAATGTGAACAATCATCAATATTCATAATCTAATCAACACTCGGCAATGTGCCACCACCATCACAACCACCAACATCACCGCACTCGCCATCATCCTTCATGTTTCGTCGTTGCTGGGAAGCTTCCCTCTGTACCGCACGGCTGGCGGTAAAGCTTCATCGAGCAAAAGCCCCATCTGATCCGCAAATCCAACTCAGAGAGAGGAACCTCGTGGTATCATTTGTTAAAATATATATTCCTCATCCCATGCTCAGTAGCAAAGGCTCAAGCCCCAAAGCGTCACCACCACCACCCGCCGGGGAGAAACTGTTACTTCTTGTGGCACAAAACAAAAAGCCTCTTAATTAATGTGATTTATTGAATTATTGCACCCTGGTGGATTCCATCGTATAGGCATCACTATCACAGAGTACCAGTTTCACCATCAGTCTACAACAGTATACAATACGCCCAGGGATAGCAGCATTGCGGCAGAACTTTAATTCAGAGTGTGAATAAAATCAATACTGGCATTAAACTTGAGGGTTTTTCGGAATGCTCCCATTTTCTCTTATCTCTTTTTTTTATCCTACATTTTTTAAGATGAAAGTGCGATACTTACTTGTTTAAGTAGATATAGAATTGGCTTGAAATGTGCTTAAAATGCACTAAAGCTCGGTTTTTGATTGGCGTTGGAGTGGTCTGAGCGTCTGTTCTCCAGAAGAAGCGGCTCGCAACAGCGTCTCATCCCCATGTTAGGGGCGGCTGATCAACGTCCGAGTGCCAGTGAAGGACTCTAAGCTCAACTGTGCACTAAGGTCCTCCGGAAAGTAGGGGTTGGTGTCAGGCCCTACGAGCCAGCCGTAAAAAACATTGTAACGAAAAATCAGCAACAGATTAATACGAACCGAGACCAACGGCAACGACCTCAGCGAACAAAAAAGACTTGCGATTGAGAACTCGGTACGTGGAACTGCCGATCTTCATTGGGAGCACCCGCATACTCGCCGAACTACTGAAGGACCGCGGGTTCGGCATCGTAGCGCTGCAGGAGGTGTGTTGGACAGGATCCATGGTGCGAACATTTAGAGGTAATCATACCATCTACCAAAGCTGCGGCAACACACGCGAGCTGGCAACAGCTTTCATCATGATGGGTGATATGAAGAGGTGCGTGATCGATTGGTGGCCGATCGACGAAAGAATGTGCAGGTTGAGAATCAAGGGCCGATTCTAAAACTTCAGCATAATGAACGTGCACAACCCACACTCCGGAAGCACTGATGATGACAAGGACGCATTTTACGAGCATCTCGAACGCGAGTACGACCGCTGCCCAAGCCACAACGTCAAGATCATTATAGGGGATTTAAACGCTCAGGAGACCAGGAGGAGGAAATTCAGACCGACGATTGGTAAGTTCAGCGCCCACCAGCAGACGAACGAAAACGGCCTACGACTCATTGATTTCACTGCCTCCAAATATATGGCCATACGTAGCACCAACACAGCCTCCCTTATCGTTACACCTGGAGATCACCACAGCAGACGGAATCTCAAATCGACCGCGTTCTGATTGACGGACGGCACATCTCCGATATTATCGACGTCAGGACCTATCGTGGCGCCAACATCGACTCCGACCACTATCTGGTGATGGTGAAACTGCGCCCAAAACTCTTCGTCATCAAATGTACGGTACCGATGACAACCTAGAGTGATTGAAACAACCTGATGTCGCCTCAGCATACGCGCAGAATCTCGAGGCCGCGTTGCCGGACGAGGGCGAGTTCGATGAGGCCCCTCTAGAGGACTGCTGGAGTACAGTGAAAGCAGCCATCAACGACGCAGCCGAGAGCACCATCGGGTACGTGGAACGGAATCGACGGAACGAATATGGTTCGACGAAAAATGCAGAACGGTTCTGGAGGAGAAGAACGCAGCGAGGGCGGTAATACTGCAACAAGAGACCCGACAGAACGTGGAACGTTACAAACAGAAGCGGAAACAGCAGACCCGCTTCTTTCGGGAGAAAAACTACCGCCTCGAAGAAGCGGAGTGTGAAGAAATGGAACTGCTGTGCCGTTCCCAAGAAACACGGAAGTTCTATGAGAAGCTCAACGCATCCCGCAACGGCTTCGTGTCGCGAGCCAAAATATGCAAGGATAAGGACGGAGGCCTCTTGACGGACGGACGTGAGGTGATCGAAAGGTGGAAGCAGCACTTCGATCAGCACCTGAATGGCGTGGAGAACGTAGGCACGGGAGACCACGGCAACGGAAGAAACGACGACACAAGAGCAGCGGAGGACGGAAATGAACCAACTCCCACGCTGAAGGAAGTTAAGGATGCCATTCACCAGCTCAAAACCAACGAAGCAGCTAGTAAGGATGGTATCGCAGCTGAACTCATCAAGATGAGCCCAGAAAAGTTAGCCACCTGTCTGCACCGGTTGATAGTCAGGATCTGGGAAACCGAACCGCTACCGGAGGAGTGGAAGGAAGGAAACAAATTAGTTCGTGGGAAGTTATCAAGCCGGCTTCATCGAAGGCCGGTCGACAATGAACCAGATCTTCACCGTACCGGCAATCTTTCAGAAATGCCCTGAATACCAGGTCCCAACGCATCACCTGTTCATCGACTTCAAAGCGGCATAAGTTATGGAGAATCATGGATGAAAATGGCTTTCCTGGGAAGCTGACTAAACTGATTAAAGCAAAGCTGGACGGTGTGCAAAACTGTATAGGGGTTTCGGCAGTGGCGTAGCTAGGAATTTGGGGGCCCGGTGCGAAACAAAATTCGTGGGACCCCATGAAAATTACTGATCGCACTGTTGTATTTTGTACAAAACGTTGAAAAAACCAATAAAATCCATCAATGAACGTAAGATTTTTTCTAAGAATTATGTCGAATTTTTTTAACAAATTATTAGGGAATTGTACCAAGTAATCTTCAAGGAATTCCTTCAAAGATTGCTTTACAGTTTTCTTTAAAATAAATCTTTCTTGAAGAACAATTTGTCTTCAAGAATCTTTCAAGTCGTTAATGCAAGGATGTCATTCAGCATTTCTATAAGCACTCCTTCAGGAGTTCTTACAGTGTTGTCTCCGAAGATGTTTTCAAAAATACTTCAAAGTATGTACTTCAAAAGATTCTTGCAAAGGCTTCATCGAGTATTTCTCAAAACATTTGTTCAGGAAGTCCACCAGGGTTTCTATCAATAATATCAATAATATTCATTTAGAAGATTCCAGAAAAAAATACTACAAAAAATTATCCAAGGATTTTTTGGAACCACATATTTTTCCGAAGAAATAAAATCGGAATCGGGTTCTGTAGAGGAATATTCCGATTATGTCCAAAAAATAGTCGAAATCCAAAATTTCATCATTTTTGGTGCTCGGGAACTATTTTTAAAATCCATTTAAAGTTTGTATGGGGATTTTTTTTTGTTCGGGGTGAACTGTCATTGTATCGATTGAATTGTCATTCTACACACGGAAATTAAAACTGTTTAGTTAATTTAACCGGAACACAAAGGAATTGAAACGCAATAAAATATCACGTCATGCTCACAAGGATTCCAAGGATTTCTTCAGAAATTCCTCCAATGATTCCTTAAAGAATGCTTGTTTCGATAAAAATCTGCAACGGTTCTTCAAGTCCCAAAGAATCCGTTGGATATTTTTTTTTTTAATCTACAAGGATTCCTACAGAAGTTCCTCTAAGAATATTCTCAGAGGATCTTCGTAGGAGTTTTGCAGAAATTCTGTCGAAAAATTTTGTCGAAAACATTTCTCTGGGCACTATTCAAAAAAATCTATTGTGATTTTTCAAAGTTCTTTCGAGACCATCGTTTACCAGGCTATTAATGATTCCGCTAGAAATTCCTCCGAAAAAATCGTTTAAAAATTCCTGCTAGAGTCAACATGCCCATAATAATCCTACAATCGCAAACAGATTCTATTCGAAAACAAAGCGATTACGGAACCAATGATTACGAAATTTTTGTTATCATTCGTGCTCACTTCTAACAAAAATACAAAAAAAAAGAAACAAGACAAAAAGCGCTTCATTCCTTTGATTTAAGACGGATGAAAATTGGAGCGTATATGCTTAAATAGTAAAGGAACAGATGCCCTATCTTATCAAATAAAAACAAAATTCTCATGTTACTTTCTTCAGGAATTCTTTAAGAATGCCTAGAAGCATCTTTTAGGTGATTAATGCAAGATTAAGATTTTATAGAGGATATCCATAAGGAATTCTTCAGGAATCGCTTTTAGAATTCCTACGGGGATTTTTCCAAGGATTTCTTAAATATTTCTCCGAAACAAAACTTTCGAGAATTATCAAAACATTCTTTCAGAATTCATTCAAGGATCTTGTTAGAAACTACTGCAAGGGTTTCATCAATTGGATAAAGCTTTCCATGTTTAATTTATTTAACAATTTCTCAAAGAATTCTACCGAGGATTACACTTGGGACTTTTTCAGGACTCGCTTCAGGAATTCTTCAAAATTTTAAAGAAATTCCTTCAAAGAGGCCTTTAGAAATCCCTCCCAAACTTTCTTCGGGAATTTTTCTAAAGATGTCTTTAGTAGTTCATCCAATAAATGCTCTTACGATTTCTCCAAAGATTCGTTCAAAATTTATTAAAGTATTCTCTTAGAATTTCCTCGATTGATTTCATTCATTCTTACTTAAACTTTCAGGGCGCGCGCCTGTTCGAGCCTAAAAATACACTGTGCTTGCGCTGTATACGACGAGCGAGGTTTTTTTGGCATTGTTGTACTTTTTACAACGACGCGCGTCCTGAAGGGTTAAACTGATGTCCCCAAGTATTTCACAAATTATTTTTTTCACAACAAATCTTTCGGGCATTCTTTCATGCAAGGATTTCTTCATGTATTTATATAATTACTTCAGCAAGATTTTTTCGAAGATTTTTAAGAAATTCCTCCAATAATTTATTCAAGGGTTCAAGAACTCCTCATTAGAAATTAAAAGAAATAAAATTTAAAAAAACATTTTT
The DNA here is from genome assembly GCF_035046485.1 of Aedes albopictus. Classification (NCBI taxonomy): domain Eukaryota; kingdom Metazoa; phylum Arthropoda; class Insecta; order Diptera; family Culicidae; genus Aedes; species Aedes albopictus. The sequence continues at coordinate 164,887,972 of NC_085137.1, read as the reverse complement.
AGAAATTGCTTTGTGATTTTCTTAGGAAATTGTTTGTAAACTTCTCTGGTTTTTTTTTTGAAATTCCTTAGGTAATTCCTTTGCGATTTTCTTCGGCCGTTCCGTTTTAAATCCTTGGATTTTTTTTTTTCAATTCGCAAGAGTGTATTTATCTCATAGAACTGCATAACCAGACAAAAACCAGCTGCATAACAGACGTAATTCCGCAAAGAATTATGAAAAAAAATCCAGAGGAATTACCAAAGGAATTTTCTGAGGAATTACCGGAGTCAGTCAAGGAATTGACTAAGGAATTTTCAAAGTACCTGTCGAATTAATTTCTAAAGGGACTATTGAAATAAAAACAAACGTAAATTTCAGGCATATTAGCAAAGGGACTGCCGGTGAAACTTTCAATGAAATTGCTGAAATCCCGCAAATTTCCAAAGCAATTGCCCAAAGAATTTCGAAACTTCAAAAATAATAACTAAAATCAATTTCGAATTTTATTGCCGAAAAATTATCAAAAGAGCTACCAAAACAAATTTCAAAGGAATTGCCGAAAAAAATGCCAAATGAATTAACCAATTAATTTCCATATGAATTGGGAAGAAATTTCCAAAAGAGTGTTAAAGTTATTCCCAAAGTTGCAGACAAAATTTTTAAAGAAATTTCCGTAGAAGAATCTGAAGCTCGTAAAGTCATTGCTGAAGTATTGCCGAGTGTTCATTAAAGAAGTTTTCAAAGGAATTGCCTAACAATTTCTCAATAGATTTGCCGCAGAAATTTTCAATGATACTTCTAACAGAGATCCTAAAAAAAAAACCTGAGAATTTTTACCAAATGGATAGCGCACTCAATTTTCGACACAATAGCTGAAACAGTTTCCAAAATAATAGCCACAGAAATTTTCTAGAAATAATGCAGAATGAAATCAGAAAAAAATCCTTAGGGAATTCCCAAAGGAATTTCCGAAGAAAATTTTTAGAGTATTTGCTGAAGAGATTAAGATATTCCTTAACCAATTGCTGCACGGATTTTCAAAGAAATTGGTGATAAAAAAATCCAAAGGAAATTTCCGAAGAAATGCATCAGAAATTCAGATATAAAAATAAATAAATTTCCTTCCATAATTCTCACAGAAATTCCTGCAGAAAACTCTACTGTGATTCTTTCAATGAATCCTTCAGGTATTCTTACAAGGTTTCCATCAGGAACACCAGTTTCGTCCAGATTTCCTTCACGAAACTTTTAAAAATGATTCTTACGATTTCATGATGCATTTGTTCCAAGTGAGGAACTCCAAGAACTTTTTCTTGAATATATTTTTCGATTTATCTAGGAATTACTTCAAAGACTTCTTTACAAATTTCTCTAAGATTTCCTTCGAAAGTTGCTACAAACTCCTTCATGCGTTTCTGAAGCAATTTCTTCAATTATGTGTATTCCCATGAATTCTATAAAAAGTTTTTTAAGATTTCCACAAATGATTCTTTTGGGGCTACCTCACATAATCACTTCAGCAATTTTGGAGAAGAATTCTTTATGAATTCTTTTTTTAAGAAATTTCTCCAAGAATTTTTTGCAATGCCTCAAATGGTCTTTCTTGAAGTCCTTCAAAGGATTTCTTAAGAATTTGTTCAAGCATTTCTTTAGTTCTACCTACAGGGATTTCGACAGAATTCCTCCAATAATTGCTGTAGAAAATCGACCAAAGATTCCTTATGCGAATTTTTAAGTCCTTTTTCACAATTCGTTCAACAATCTTTTATGGAAGTTCAGTGAAGATTTAATCTTTTTCTCCAAGGTTTTTTTTCAAGCTACAATACAAAGATTCGTTCAAGGATTTTTTAAAGTTTTCCTTCAGATAATCCTACAAGTATGAACACATTCATCCCCAAAGGATTTATACAGAATTTTCCCCAAGGCCTCCTGCATAAATTCCTCCAAATATACATGATCTCTTTTATTTTTCGATTTGCTCCAAAGAATTTGAGAGGAATTCATTGAGGTTTCCGCCATTGATTTCTTTGAGAAATAATAGTCATGTCATCATTAGTTCTTCCAAAAATCTCTTTGCCTTCAAAATTTCTTCAGGAATTATTTACCTAAATCCTCAAGCTACTCCTTGTACTGTAGTAATCCTTCAAGAATGTCATCAAATATACCTGCAAAATCAACCCAATGATTCTTCCGAATACGTCTTGGAATTCATCAAGACAAAGATTCTATTAGAAATTCCTCCAAAAATTCTTACAAACATTTCTACAAGAATTCCTTTGGGAATACCTCCACAATTTCTTTAGAAAATCTTCCAAGGATCCATTCAGGTATGGCTCCAAGCGTGATCTCCGAAATGCATGAAAAATATTTTCCATGAGGAACTCCTACAAGATAATTTCTTAAGGCTCATCTGAGGGATTCCTTGAAGGGCTTCATGACATAATCCTTGTAGGATTTATGAAGGAATTCGAAGAGGTATTCCTGAACGAATGTTTGAAGAAATTCCTGAAAAATCCTTGAAGGAATTCCTGAAGGATTTCTTGAGAAGTTCCAGCAGAAATGCTTGGAGGAGTTCCTGAAGGAATGCATCATTGTAAGCTTTCCTAAATCAATGCTTAGAGGAATTTCTGAAGTTCTGAAGTTAATCTTAGAGGATTTTTTGTAGAACTCCTGATGTAACTCCTGATAAATCGTAAAAAATATCCCCAGAGACAAGGACCTTAACTGAAGGAATTCCCGCAGAAACCCTTCAAGGAATATATAGAAAGAAATACTTGATGAAATAGTTGGAATAAGTTGATTGCATTTTTTATACGAGAGTAAAATTTATCCACAAACTTTTGTTATTACAGTTTTGACGTGACAGTGTTCAGATCTTAAGGCCCCCTAGCGTGTCAGCTCAAATTTTGCTCTTCTTGTTTGATTCTTATTCCAAACAGTCATCAAGCACGATAGTAGTTGTGTAGCCTTTCTATACCAATTTCATAAACAAGCAAACAAAAATAGCACCTCTTTGTCTCGGTACCTCCAATGTAAACATTTCGAGAATATGAATCATTTAAAAGCAACTCAAGCAGTAAACTACTCTACTTCAATGAATAACAAGGAAACATATCCAAATGTCACGAAAAATGTTAGATTTTCTATGTAACAAGTTAGAAATGATCGAATTATTTTGGTACGCTCTCCCACTGTTTATGTTTACTGCAACAGCAGTGCTGGCGGACCGCTTGGTGAAGATTTCGTAAATTATAATGCTTTGCTTATTTCACTAACAATTGTGGTAAAAAAGTTAAAAAATAATCACCCCACAAATTATTTTTGATTTTATGACGCAAAACCAATATGTTTGACTGGACTGGCACCGCCAACCACATTTTTAGTGCGGTCGACACAAATCATAAAAAATTTCTACTTTCGAGTGAAATAATGCTAAGTGATCGTGATTACTTTTAAAGAGGCTTGTATTTCAAGTAGTGTGAATATATTTTTATGCCGAATATCTCGCGTGAAATTGATTATTTTATAGAATAAGATAAGTGTCGATTTTTTACAAATATGTATTGGTGCAATGTTGTGTAAAGTTAATTTCGGTCAATGATTTTGAAGATGCCATTTTGCGATGACACGCTAAGGGGCCTTACCTTTCATAAATGAGACCTCTGAATTTCAACTGCTATCCTAAGCTAAGTAAACAGCTATGTTTGGTTGGGATAAGTATCAGGGACATTTTCATTATGCTCATGAATTTTACTTCCATATCGGTACTGAATTTCGTAAAATTATATTTTGATTTCTAGCACAATTTTTCTTGTATTTTTAAGGTACAAAGAGCAATCATCGAAAAAAATAACTTCAAATAAGTCATCTGTGTGCCCATTTCAAAATCTCACGAAGGGGCCCCTACAAACCCTTCAGCAGTATTGAACTATGAATAATTGTAGCAAACTTTCGCTATTTAAAAAACTTTATTCAAATCAGTGTAAGAAACCTTCACTGATTTGGAGGCCCCTTGAATTCGGGGGCCCGGTGCGGACCGCACCTCCGCACCCCCACTTGCTACGCCACTGGGTTTCGGGTGAACTATCCAGTTCATTCGAATCTCGCCGGGGACTGCGTAAGGTGACAGACTCTCATGCCTACTCTTCAACATCGCCCTGGAAGGTGTGATGCGACGAGCCGGGCTCAACAGCCGGGGAACAATTTTCACAAAATCCGGTCAATTTGTGTGCTTTGCGGACGACATGGACATTATTGCCAGAAAATTTGGAACGGTGGCAGAGCTGTACACTCGCCTGTAACGCGAAGCAGCAAAGGTCGGACTGGTGGTGAATGCCTCAAAAACAAAGTACATGTTGGTAGGCGGAACCGAAGACGACCGGATCCGTCTGGGTAGTAATGCTACGATAGACGGGGATACTTTCAAGGTGGTGGAGGAATTCGTCTACCTCGGATCCTTACTGACGGCTGAAAACAACGTGAGCCGTGAAATACGAAGGCGCATCATCAGTGGGAGTCGTGCCTACTATGGGCTCCAGAAGAAGCTGCGGTCTAAAGATATTCACCCGCGCACCAAATGCACCATGTACAAAACACTAATAAGACCGGTGGTCCTCTATGGACACGAGACATGGACCATTTGAGGAGGACCTGCACGCAGAGATGGCATGCTCCTCAGTGCGAAACGTGAGAAGAGAAAACATACACTCTACACACGACTTTCAACGAGAGCGAGGGTGAACTACGCAACTTTTTTCACACACAAACCAGCCGCTCACTCTCTGGCATCCATCAGCGGCACACTCAAAATGAGTGCTCAAACAAATGATAGAACAAGCATATTTTGCAGTTTCTGCGTGCACATTTTGTGCGCACAGAAAATGTGCACACAAAAATTCGTTGAGTGCGCACTCAGTCGTGCTTCCAGTGCAATACTGTGTGTACCACAGGGAGTATGAATGTACTATTACGCCGTCTAGTAGCAAATGAATCTGCTTGTCTAAGATATCACATAAATCACAGACAAATAGATGTGACACTAACGAAATTTCAATCTCATATATCTCATGATCCTGATTACTTAGAGAGTTGGTGTCTTCGGCAAAGTTGTTTGGCTGGTCAAGGACTAACCGATAATAAAACTTAAGATTCCAAATTCCACCGCTAGGCGGTGCTAGTGAGTTAACAAATTTTGTTTTTCATATATATCAGGAAAATTTGCAAAAAAACTGCAACTAGCGCCCCCTAGCTGCAGAAACTTGAACCAAACGGTAATTATTCTGAAAGCCCATGATCTACCAAACAACATTGCCGAAGACACCATCTTTCTACAAAATCAGGATGCTGAGATATGCGAAATTTAAAATTAGTTTCCTCTCTAGCGCCGCCTAGCGGTGGAATTTTGAATCTCAAGCCTTATTATCGGTTAGTCCTTGACCAGCCAAACAACTTTGCCGAAGACACCAACTCTCTAAGTAATCAGGATCATGAGATATATGAGATTGGAATTTCGTTAGTGTCACATCTATTTGTCTGTGATTTATGTGATATCTTAGACAAGCAGATGCAACACTGACAAAATTTCCATCCCATATATCTCAGGATCCTGATTACTTAGAGAGTTGGTTTCTTCGGCAAAGTAGTTCAGCTGGTCAAGGGCTTTCAGAATATGGGCCGTATGATTCGTGATTTCACCGCTAGGCGACGCAAGAGAGCGTATAAATTTTACATTTCACATATCTTAGCATTCTGATTCTTTAGAAAGATGGTGCCTTCGGCAAAATTGTTTGGTAGATCAAGGGCTTTCAGAATAATTACCGTTTGGTTCAAGTTTCTGCAGCTAGGCGGCGCTAGTTGCAATTTTTTGCAAATTTTCCTGATATATATGAAAAACAAAATTTGCTAACTCACTAGCACCGCCTAGCGGTGGAATTTTGAATCTTAAGTTTTATTATCGGTTAGTCCTTGACCAGCCAAACAACTTTGCCGAAGACACCAACTCTCTAAGTAATCAGGATCTTGAGATATATGAGATTGAAATTTCGTTGCAATTTTTTGCAAATTTTCCTGATATATTTGAAAAACAAAATTTGTTAGCTCACTAGCACAGCCTTTTGGTGGAATTTGGAATCAAAATATCCATCAACTGTAAGTTCTTGACTAGCTTAAGACGTCTGCTTGTCTCTGATATCACAGGATTTGAGACCCCTTAGCGGGTTTTGGACTCACTGGTATGCTTTCGGTTCACCAAATGCTCAAACAACACTGACCCCTTTGAACACACTGCGTGTGCACTGAGTTCTGTTTTTTCTGCGTGCGCGCAGAAATTGCGCACTGAGATTATGATCTGCGGGCTCTCATTGCTCTCACGCAGCACTCTAATCGCCCGCACAAAAACTCTGCGTGAGAGAAATTATGTACATTTTATTGTGCGTTTTTTCTCTTTTTCTTTTGTAAGAAAAATGAAACTGAGAAGTTCAGTGAAAGATGAGCGTAAATGGGCACAGTTTCTGCGTGACATGCCATCCCTGCCTGCACGCACTCGGAGTTTTCGGGTGACGCGTGCTAAGGACGATCTTCGGCGGTGTGTGGCGGAGAAGGATGAACCACGAGCTCGCTGCACTTTACGGTGAACCCAGCATCTAGAAAGTGGCCAAAGCCGGAAGGGTACGGTGGACAGGGCATGTTGCAAGAATGCCGGACAACAACCCTGCAAAGCTGGTGTTTGCAACTGATCCGGTTGACACAAGAAGGCGTGGAGCGCAGAAGCACGATGGGCGGACCAGGTGGAGCATGACCTGTCGAGCATTGGGCGCGACCGAGGATGGAGAGCGGCAGCCACAAACCGAGTATTGTGGCGTACTATTGTTGATTATGTATTGTCTTAAATGTGATGTTGAACAAATAAATGTGTGTATGTATATATGTATGGCGTGGTCTTCAATTGGGCTTGCGGTGGCTAAAGTTTGGCCTTAGATTAACCTAATATGAGGTATACACCAGTACTACACCACCCGTCATTAGTATGGATCCTCTTGAAAAATTGTTGCAATATTTAGTTGAATATTGCATCATCCCAGGTGTTTCCCTAGATTTCTTTCAGGATTCCTCCAGGAGTTTATTGGAAATTTTTCCAGGTGTTCTTGGAAATTCTTACATGAATTTCTCGTGAATTACTCCAGGAGTTCCCCAGGACTTCTTCCAAGAGCTTCCCGAGAATTCCTCGTGGAGTTCCTCGAGTATTTCTCCAGTAGTTCCTCGGCAATTCATCTGGGAGTTTCTCAAGAATTTCTCTACAAGTTCCTCGAGGAATCCTCTAGGCTAGGATCTCCTGGGAAATCCTCCATGAGTTCCATCAGGACTTCCTGTACCAATTCCTTGAGAATTCCTCCATCTTTTGAAACTCTCTAGTTCATGTTAGTAATTCAGGGTCCTTATCCCAATAGGAACGAAGTTCCCCATTTCCCCCACAGGCTTGGAGCGTAACTCACTAAACGTTGGGAACGCAAGCAAAAGAAACGTCGTGTCTACAGGGGTGTTACATACAACCGCAATGAACGTACGTACTTACCAAGGTTTTTCAATCTAACGTTTATAGACCACTGGAGTGGGTGTGGCGACTGGTGAGTTTTCTGATTATTATTAATTCGCAGCATTACCAGAAATGGATGACGCTGACTGCCACCAGGTTAGGCGAGGATGGATTGGATATCTGGTTGGATTGATGGCCTTCGCGGGTCTTCACAATACTTGGCGCGACTCTTGGCCTGCAATAGGCTGCTATCGGAGCTTTATGGACGGAGTGTATTCGTGATGGCTTGCAGAGGTTGTCGGCCTGCGATGACCGATCCAAAATGGCCGAATAATGTCAATGGTCAGTCCCAGTACTCCAGATGACTGGCACGGGTCTCTTCTGCACAACTTCGGGATGTCTGGACGTTCACAATAATAAACGGGGGTAACCAATCGAAAAAAAAAACATCGGAGTTTCCCTGGGAATTAGGCCACAAACAAAAGCAAAAAATGCCGTGGTGTGGATCAACCACATGGCATTAGACTCCCTATCGTGACGTCATCACATATTCTAGCAATTCCTGGAGAACTCCTAAAATAATTCTCGGGAAACTTCTGGAAGAATAATCGGGAAACTCCTGGAGGAGTTCCCGAGGAATTACTGGAGGATCTCCATAGCAACTCCTGGACGAATTTCCGAGGACCTTCTGGAAGAATTCCCAAGGTTCTTCGAGAGGAAATTCAAGGAGCTTCTGGAGGAATTCCCGAGGAACTCCTGGATGAATTTCCGAAGAACTTTTTGAGAAATTTCAGGAAAACTTCTGGAGAAATTTCCGAGAAACGAAGAATTTCCGAGGACCCTTGGATTAATTTCAGGAACTTGGTGCAGCAAATTGAATTTGTGTGTTCATAGTATTGGGAGAAACCACTTCACATATTTTCATTCCTGAGGTACTTTGAGTCAAAAATGTATACACGTACAGTGTTTCTTACTAATAAATATTCAGTGAGACTGTTATGCCTAGAAATGTGGTCCTGTCGGCGAAATTTCTACGCATATCAGTACCACTAGAAATACTCGTATTTTTTGTTGCTTCATGTGGTTTTTATTCTATATTTTAAAATAACAAAAATTGTCACCTTCTCTTATAACATTATGAGACTTTCATGCATAAGGCTCAAATGTCTTGAAGCAAAACGGACCCAAGCAGCACCTGCAACATCGTCCCACTGTGGCTCTCTATTCTTTGGCCCAAATGAGTTACTCCAAAAGCACACGCAACTTCCACCTTGTCAGTTGAGTTACATTTAAATTCCGAATTACGTAAAGTTGCTGCCTTATTTCATAGGAATCACAAGATACCTCGTGTTTGACGGAGGCGGAGCTTACATATTCCTTACAAGTGACAATACAGTCAGCTTGCATTAAATGTGCTATGTAACACACATGAAACACCTTACTCTGCTTTGTTTGTTCAGATGAAGTTCCAAATGTGTTGCGGAAAACTTTCGCGTCTTTTCATTTTGACAGTTCTCTAACTTGTGACAAAGAAGTTGCAATGAAGTAACACATAACTTTAATAGCTTTTATGGTGTATCGAGCAGCAATTCTCTCACAGAGCATCTGGTGTAGTATGTAAGGTGAGTGGTTAATACTCTTGGCGTCCATGGTTCGAGTCTGGTCAAATTTTTAACATTTTTTTATCATTCCCCCTAGCTCAAGTTGCATAACGATTCAAAATCTGCGCTTTTTGCGTTTCAAAGAAGAAGCAATTGTGTTCTGTCGTCTTTAATACGAACAGTGAATGAATTGCAATGATGTTCCTGTTACTGGCTTGGTAACAAGTCGTGTTGCTTGGGGAGCCGAAAGTAGCTACACAATTTAACACATTCTTAATAATATGATAAGTAACAACCAGATGAGTAAAAGAGTTGGTGAATTAGTAAGAAGGTCAATGAATTGGTAAATGGTAGTGTGTGAGCTGCCCCAAGATTGAGTGAGTTAATGAGTCAATCACTTTTTGGCTGAGAAAGTTATGGAGTTTAGGGCAGAGAGCTGTTGCGTGAATTTGAGTACGTTATTAAGAGAACGTGTGGATTGGTGAGTAAGTGTGTATGAAATAGTGAGTAAAAGAGTTAAGGAGTAAGTGAGCTGGTGAGTTAATGAGTACGTGAGATCTGTTTCGTGGGAGTCAGTGTATAAGTGAGCGAAGTAGTCGGCAGTTATTTAGTTAGTCAGTAAGTGAGTTATTCAGTGAATTAATGAGCATATTTGTTAATGAGGAAGTTAATGAGTGAGTGAGTAAATGAGTAAGATGATTATTGGGGAGTTTATGAGAGTGAGTAAATGATTAAAAGCCCCGAAACGTGGGTAGATCTCCTTAGAATGGTGCGTTGCGGCGTAAGATCTACCACCAAATCAAATTTCGATCTTGTTAATGTTTTCATGCCTAAAGTGGCCGATCAGTGGTGAGCAGACATACCAGGATCGAGATTTGATGTGCTTTTCTTTAATGTTTTGTTGCTAATCCACATCATCAGGTAAATGTTTTGTTTATAAATGCTTATTAATCATGATTATGATTGTTTTTCAAACAAATGTATAACAGAACATACACATAACACACACTGACATACATTACATATATATATCTCATCCTATATTGGGAAAGGGAGGGACCATCAGGGCAACCGATTGAAACGATTTGGACAGGAGCTTGGAACTGCCTCCTCCTTGTTGTTAACATTTCGTGGATTGAGGGCGGGCTCTTCGACCCCATCTATTGGGAGTATTCTGTCAATTGAGGACTTCATTTTGCAGTTGTTCGTGAGAACTTTCTTCTGGAAGGAGATTCTTTTCCCCTGACGCGGGTTTCGCGCAAGTGTCCCTGCTTGCGGGTCCGCACAACCCTGTTAGCCCCTTCATACAGGAGAATGACTGACCACTAACAACAGCACAATCTTGATCAAATCGCTTTTCAGATTATTCCAGTGCTATAGGCAGCTGCCTTGCTACAATAGATGGTAGAACAATATCATCATCATCATATCATCAGTAAATGATTAAAAGTTGGTAAAAGAATGACTTAATGAGTGAGTGAGTAAGTTAATAAATGAGGCAATTGATGACTTACTGTGTGTGTGAGTGAGTCAGTGAAAGAAAAAAAGTGGGCTAGTCAATTAGTGAACAAGTGGATGAATTTGTAAGATAGTTAATTTGAGAGTTAGTTTGTAAGTTAGTGGGTTGTTGAATTATAATGCAAGTTAAAGATTTAGTGAATTAGTGCGAGAAGAAGTGATACAATAAGTGAACTATTGGATTAGTGCATAGGTTCCCAAACTTTTTGGGTGCGCGACCCCCATTTGTCAGTAGACGTGCTCTCGGCGACCCACCATTTGTTGTCTGTTACAGTAAATTATTTCAACTGTCCCTCGCGACCCCCTGGATGAAGGCCGGCGACCCCCCTGGGGGGTCGCGACCCACAGTTTGGGAAACCATGGATTAGTGAATTAGTGAATGACTTAGTTTGTTAGTGAGTGAATGTGTGAGTAAATGAGTGAATTATTGAACAAGTGAATTAGTGAGTGAGTCTGTTGGTGAGTGAATCTGTTAGAGAGTGAGCCTACTAGTGAGTAAATGAGAGGATTAGTGAGCATTTTATTGAGTAAATGAATGAGTTAAGGACGGTGACTCAATAGAGCACACGCTGACTTTGATTGCAGTCGGTCTATCAAAATCAGAGATTTGCTTACCATTGACAGTGACAGAGTGCAACTTTGGATATATTTCTTCAGTGAAGACTGACAAATGAGTTTGTGAGCGAGTAAGGAGTTAGTGGATTAGTGAGTAAGTGAGGCTGTTAGTGAGTGAATGTGTAGGTGAAAAATCAGTAAATGAGTGAGTTAGTGAGTGAAATAGTGACACAGATACAAATTTCGTTCATTTGAAATAAAAACATTCGTGTTTATTCGGCAAATGTTTGAAACTAAAATTGTAATTTTTAATACTAACTCAATTGCATATTGATTTCTTAAAGACAAATGTCTTGAAAACCCGCTTCAATAGTGCATCAGAACTTCAAAGGCACAAATCTCAAGCAGATAGCTTCAAACAACAATGCATTTTATTATTCTGTTCTTGCTCACTTGTAATAAGCTTCAAATAATAAGAGCAGGTGCGCTGGTTTTGTTTACGAAGAGATTTGTTCGCTCGAAATCGCGAGTAGGTGCCAAAGTCGGCCATTGTGGTGGCCATTTTGGGATTCTAACAAGTCTGTCCTTAAATACCCATTGAGGAGCCCATCGTTCCACCGTCGAGAACATAAACAAAGCTCCCAAGTTCCAGTTACAAGATTGAAGAAGATTTCCTCCTGCAAAAAAGTTAAGTTTTCACGAGTTTCTGTTGTTTTCGGGAGCGAATGTGACCATGTGATGTTGGCATTGGAAGTGCCGCGGGGGAGGTGGGTTTTCCCGGTGAAGGGAAAGAATTTGTAAATTTAATGGGAAAATAAATATTTCCACAGGGCTAACCTCCCATACAAAAGATTTTTTTTTTGCATACATTTCTAACATAACCTGTTAGAAATGAATGAAAGATGCATGTTTGTTTCAAAAATGGATTGCATTTGCTTCAAATATGACATTTAATTTATTCCAAACAGTTTTATTTTTGTGGCCTGAACAAATTGACAATTTATTTGATTCCACATCAAATATTTTTGATTCTTCCATACTATAATAATTCAATGAATGGGTGAGTTGCTACGTGCGTGAGTTAGCAAATGAGAGATGTAATGAGTTAGTGATGAAATGTTGATTAGTGACTGAATTGATATGTGAGTAAGCTGATGAACTGTGAGTTAGCAGTTGAGTAAGTGAGTGAGCTAGTGAGTTGGTGAATAAGTGACTCAGTGAGCCTTTTAGTGAATTAAGGTGTGAGTAAATGAGTGAATGGGTGAGTTAGTGAGCGATGTAGTGAGTAAATAATTTAATGAGCGAGTGAGATGGTAAGTGTGTGAACGAGTGAGGTAGTGAGTAAGCCAATGAGTGAGTAAGTAAGTAAAAGTGTGAGTAAATTAGTAAGGTTGTGAGTGAATAAATATGTAAGCGTGTGTGTGCGTGAATGATAATGATTTCCACGAATAATGATTAATGAGGTTAGTATTTGTCAATAAAAAATGTTTACGAGTAAAATTTATTAGATGGAAACACTGTAACAGGGATCCCTCAGCCCTCAGGATTTTGAATTAGATTTAAAAAAAACTTTGGAAACTTTGAAGAAGAAGAAAACGGAAAGCACAACTCTTCCAAAAACAATATTTTCATTACGTGATGCATCGATTCCCCATGTTATTTTTCCCTCAAATGCTAAACTCATCCAACCAGCCGTAAGGATGTTTAGGCAACCACATGAACGTGAATTTATCAAAAAATTGTGTGCCTAAAAGAAAACAAAAATGAAACGAAAAAGCCATATGCCGGTTTGAGGCGAGGGTAGTTTGTTGTCTGTTTGGAAGTTATGATTGATTGCCTGGGTGATGCTGCAAGAAAAATGGCTCCCCAGATCGTTTGCGATCCAGCCAGCCAGCAGCAGCCAGCGCCCACCCACATCCTCCGGATTGGAGACCAGGAAAGACAAGACGGGAACGGGAAGCAAAGCATGGGGGAAAACCAACCAATAACATTAGGTTCGTTCAGTATAGTAGTAGCCTAAGGATGGTGGGTGCAGCTCTCGGTGGATAACGAACGACCACGTTCATCATTCATGCATTCGTACAGATTGTGTTGAGGACTGTAGTGGGTACCGTCAAACCTGGAGTCTTTCTTCTATAAATTTAATGAAGAATTTGAAATTTGTTTTGGAAATTTTAGTTTCAAATAATAAAAAAAACTTTGTGCTTGATGGCGGTTATTGACAGCAAACAAATTAAATAACTAATCCCCTTTACCATAAATTTAAAATGTTCGAAAATCTAATTGGATCCATTACTTTTTTTTGTAAATTTTACTCCAACTTAGAATGCAACAGTTTGAGATTTAAACATTGAAGGACCAGAAATTCATTTGAGAATATTACCCCGCGTTACGGTACCTTACCGGAGAGGTGGTAGGTATGAGTGGCCACAGAAAATTGAAACACTGTGACTTTGCAGGCATCGTTCACCGTCCCGTTGTCGGTTGAAATAGAAACAATGGTGCTACTTCTCGGAAGAAAACTTCGTTAGATTGGGTATAGGAAGTGGAAGGAACTGGTGGTATGAGGCCGGTTTGGACCCATGTGTACCGCTCAATTGTTCGTTATTGGATTGGAGGATGCCAAACCGACAAGAAAATATTCACATGCTCCCGAAGGGGACTCCATTCTGACAGCTGAAGAAATCCATCAATGACGATGGATGATTAATGAGTGGTTGAACCCGAAAGGAAGCGAAAAAGTCAGGTTTAGCTACACCAGAAAGCCAATCGTAATGAACGATAAGCATAAAATAAATTAAAGAGTGCAACTATTTGAAAATGAAAATAATTGTGAATTCTGACAATCTTTTGTGCAAATCTCGTTAATAAATATAGAAAAATGTTGAGTGTTTCCCATATGCACTCGATCAAAACTGTATTTTCGATAACCAAACAACTTAGAGCAAGTATTTAAAAATACCGATACTACGTTGCATTTAAATCAATTTTGATGTTAATTTGCTCAAATTTATAAAGCAAAACTTTGGCAAAAATCTGGAGGGCCGCCCCACGATCTCGAAACTCAGATAATTTATCTTCCTTAGGCTTTTTGCAAAACAACTTTGATAAACGTTCGTTTGAATATATAAAAAATCAACAACAATATGTACATGACACACTGGAACCTCCAATTAAGTAATGAGTCAGAGATACTTGAATGGATTTTTTACGTAAATGAATTCATTTCATAAATGGATTCTTTTTTACGTAAATAGATAAAAGGCATGCCTTTTCATGGCAGTTTACTACAAAATACAAACAGTATTATCAAAATAAACCATTAGATCATTAGGCCGAAAACGTTATTTAGTCGAAAAGTTCATTAGGCCTAGAATGTTTAAGTCGAAAAGGTCGCCAGACCGATACATCGTTAGATCGGAAAATGTGTATTGACCACTAAATACTGATGATGATGATCCTGGGCTTGTTAGGGGAATATCTGTAAGTAAAAAGAAAATCGTGTTAACTACTGTTACTTTGAATTCCACTAAGAATTTGCACCCTTTGACAGATACCTATTTCGACCTCAACTGTAAGGTCGTCTTCAGTGTCTTGTACTTGACTTGACTTGTCGAACAGTAACTAACACGATTTCCTCTTTACTCACTAAATACTTTTGTATCAAAGATAGGCCATTGGGCCGAATGGTTCATTAGGCCATATATGCATAAGGTCGAATAGATTGTTAGGCTGAATAAATCATTTGGCCGAAAAGGTCATTAGGTCAAATAGGACATTAAGCCGAAAAGTCCGAATTGGTCGAAAAGTTCATTAGGAACAATAGGTCAATAGACCAAATAAAATATTAGACCAAATAGAACAGCAAGTCGAATGGGTCACTAGGCCGAAAAAATGATTATGAAGAATAGGTCTGTAGGACAAATAGGTCATTTGGCTTGATAGGTCATTAGGCCAAAGTCGAAAAGTCGAAATGGGTCGAAAAGATCATTAGGCAGAATAGGTCATTAGGCCGGATGGGTCATTAGACCAAATTGGAGACCTTTTCGTCCTAATGACCCATTCGGCCTGATGACGAATTTGGATTAAGGAATTGTTGGACCTTATGATACATTCGGCCTAATGACATTTACGGCCTAATGACCTTTACGGCTTAATGACCTTTTCGGCCTAACGATCTATCGGGCTTTATGACCTTTACTGCGTAATGACCAATTCTCCCTAGTGACCTATTTGACCTAATATCCAGTTCGGCATAATGACCTGTTCAGTAGGGCGTGCCTATTTTTGCAAAAGTGGGAAATGTTAAAAGTTCAATACTGCAAAACGATCGTTTAAGCCCCAAGACCATCATGCCAAAAAACGATCGTTTTGCAGTATTGAACTTTTAACATTTCTTACTTTTGCATTTTTAGGGACGGCCTACTGTTCAGCACAATGACCTATTCGGCTTTTCTTTAGGTCATTTGGTCGTGCCAAATGACTTTTGCTGCCCAATGACCTTTACGGTTAAATGATTATTTCGACCTAACGAGTTATTCGGCCTAATGGCCAAAAGCCCCAATGATCTATTCGGCATAATGACTTTTTGGTCTAATAACTTATTCGGCCTATTCCTCCTTATAATTGCCTATTCCTCCTAATGACCTTTTTGGTCTAATTAACATTTCGGCCTGATGACCTATGCGGCCAAATAATCTATTCGAATAGTCGACTTCCCTCGCAACCATCTAATGAATAGATATTGTCAAATCCGTAGCCTATGCACATAGGGTATCGCGCCACTTGGGCGGTGGCTTCTATATTCGTCTGTTTTCCACTATAACTCAGTCAATTTTGAACCAATTGACTTGAAATGTTGTAAACGGGTAGATACTATAACTATCTCACCACATTCCAAAAGTTGTGTCAATTGGTTCAAATTCGACTGAGTTATAGTGGAAAACAGACGAATATAGAAGCCACCGCCCAAGTGGCACGATTCCCTATGTTTTGCTCTGAATAGGGTGCGGGCACCGGTTTTGGCCAGTCTAAGAGAAATATATTTTTATAAAAATAACCAATAATTATATGGAAACAACCAATGCGTCAAATGAAAGGTTTAAATCTATAGTTTATAAGAAAAATGCTGAAATCAAGCTTATACTTGATTTTTGTATTAAAAGTGGCACTGGCCAAAATAGAAGCATTGCCGCAGTTTTGGCCATATTCTCAACTTTAGTTTCTATTTTGGCCAATCACGTGTATTTCTTATGGGAGTGGCCAAATTAGAAGCACCCTGGCCAAAATAGACATATGGGAGCTAATTTTTTAAGGAAAATTATTTTTTTCTTCTAGCTGAATACCGCACTATGGCCAAAACTGAAGCTTCTACCCTATAGTCAATTTACATTTAAATAGCGATTCTTACATGGAGGGACTTTGAAAAGTTCATGATATAACTTTTAGCAGGTAAAAGCCTAAGAATTACATAATCTTATTCTTTATTCAATCAAACTAAAGATTCAATACGATAACCTTACAGTTAGATTGCATGAAAGAAATAACAGTGATGCACATAATTCAACAAAATATGATAAATGCTGATGATCATCGTTCATATCAAAATTAAGGTTTTCGAATCGAATTCAGCATTTCTTTGGGTTTGGCAATTAGTTTGACTATTGTGAATTCACATGGATTTCATTCGGCAATAGTTTGGGATTTTTTTTTGTTAATTTCCTTGTGAATATCTTCAGTAATGCTTTTGAAATTGCTGCACTTTCTTTGGGGATTATTTGGTAATTCCTTTGGAAACTAATTCGACAATTTCTTTGAGAATTGCATCGGCCAAGAAATGGGAATATCTCCGGTAGTTTCATAGGAGTTTGTTAAGTAAATATTTTGGAAATATCAACGGAAACTTATTTAAACATTTTTTGAACATTTAAATGATTCATTCTTGAAGATTCTTTATATTTTATTATTTTTATACATATTCTTCAAAAACTTCTTAGGAAATTCCTCTAGGGATTTCTTTGGCAACTTATTTAGAAATCCATTCGAAAATTTGTTGATGTATTCCTGTAGTAATTCTATAAAAAAAAAGAAAAATTCTTCGGTAATTGTTTTAAATGTTGTTCAAAATCTTCATAGACACAGCACCAGTAATTCTTTCTGCCATATATTTGAAAATTTCACGAGCAATTTTGTAAGGATATTCTTCCGCAATTCTTTCGGCATATTCTATGTGAACTCCTTCGGCCATTCCAATGTAAAATTTTCAGAGAAATTCTGTAGAAATGTAGAATTTGGAATTCCTGAAAGAATAGAAAAATGCAATTTCCAAAAAAAAATATTAAAGTAACCAAAGAAACTTTTACAGTAAATCCTTAAATATTTTCCAAAAAAGATTCCAATGGAGTTGTCGAAACAATTTCCGAAAGAATTGACAAAGTAAATTAAGAAGGACCTCTCGAAGAAAACATCGTAAGGATTTCGGGAAGAACTCCAAAAGAATTAGTTGAGAAATTTCCAAAGGAATTCCAGCATATATTTTTCTAGGACAAAGCCAACGAAATTCCCAAAGGAGTTGAGGAGCTGAAGGGCTCCTCAAAGAAATAATCAAAAAATCCGAAAAAAATCTCAAGGAAATCGTCGAAGGGATTTCCAAAGCTATTTACGAAGGAAGAGGACTTCTGAAACAATTACCGAAGAATTTTTCAAAAATGTTTCAGTAAAGAAACTCAAATATCTTTGAAATTTTAGAAATATTTCAAAATTCCAAGGTATTCCTGACAAAATTCTCAAAGAAATTTCGAAGCAAGTTCCATAGAAATTGTCGCAGAAATTCCAAAAGAGACAATCTCAGGAATTCCCAAAAGCATTACTGAAAACTTCATAAAATTGTCAACAGAATCCATGAGGATTGCGGAAGAATTGACAAAAGAACATTGTAAATTCTTTCAGCAAGGAGTTTTTAAATTAATAACCGAAAAAATCCTAAAAAAAAGTCAATAAAATCCTTATTTTGAAGAAATTTCCAAAGGAATCTGACAGCATTTCCAAAGAAAATCACAAAGTCATTGCAACTCTAATTTCTAAAGGTGTTACTGAGGGACGAAAGTGCCATAAATTAGGATAACTAAATAAAAGAAAGTGATCAAATATCAAATAAGTTAACAAAGAAATTCATACAAGAATTGCCACAGGAATTGTCAAAACAGATTTCAAGAGAGTTCCCAAAGAACACTCAAATTTCCATTTTTACTAAATAAAGGAAAAATCCCAAAATAAACAGTCGGAAAAATTCGTACAAGAATTGCCAACAATATGACCACGGAGTTTCTAAAGAAATTCCAAAAGAAATCTCTGAAGGACATCTCAAAGAATATGTCGAAGGAATTCCGGAAGGGATTCCCAAATGAATTTCTTGGGAAGTTTCCAATGGATTTCCCGAACTCTTTTCCTACAAATATTCCCGAGATAATTCCCTGAAGGAATAACTAAAAGAATTTCCGAAGACATTCTCAAAAAAAATCATTGAACGATTTTCCAAAACTATTACCGAAGGAGTTCTGAAACAATTGCCGAAGGTATTTTCGTAAAAAATGAGTAACATTGTCAAAGTAATTGCAGATGAAATCAGAAAACAAAATTTTAAAGCAAGTTGTAAACGAATTGCTGAAGAAATTCCAAAAGAAAACACCGAAGCAATTTCTTGACGAAGAAACTAAGTTTTTAAACAAATGAACGAAAAATGCCTCACATAATCTGCCTACGAAAGTCTGAAAAGCGTTTTTGAAAATAAAATCCCAAAGGAATTACAGAAAACATACCCGTTGATTTTGCTAAGAAAGTTCCAAAGAAATTTCCGCAAAAAATTTAAAAAAATCTCAGAGGCATTTTCAAATAAAAGTATTACAGAAACAAAAATCAAGGGAACTGCCGGAGAATATCTGTTTAAGTTGTAGAAAAAATCAAGAAAATCACCAAAACAATCGCTAAAACAATTTTCAACGACAAAAACTTGAAAAATTTTAAAAATAATTTACAAATGTTTGGAAAGGTATTTTGAAGAAGTTTCCATAACAATTATTGAAGAGGATCCAAAGGTATTGCGTTGCGTTGCGTTGCGTGGTAACGGAGTAATTTGTAGATTGCATACTGAAAGTTGTCATGTTAAAACTTTAATACTCCTATTCTAATTGCTTATGGAATGCTATTTCGGAAGGAAAAGCTATCCAATCAGAGGTTGAAGTAAAAAGACATGAAAACTTCCATTGCCGGCCACGCCCATCTTCTCCGTTACGAGGATAGGAAAGGATGTGATGATATGACACCTACTTTACAAGAGGTCAGCGACTCACCGACACTCCCATAGGTGTCAAGGAGTTGGATATTTGGAATGGGGTGATTTGGGAATCACTATAAGCGAGTGATGCGGCAAGATTGAAATTGTGTAAGTGTATTTGAATAGCTCATGTAAATGTGTTGGTGTAAGTGTAAGTGTTTAAATATATTTAAACACCAACGTTGGGAGTGACGTAGCAAAAAGATTTTGTCACTCCATGGGCCTTTTTGCTTCAGGGATGGGGCACAGGCATTTGGACCATGTGTCCTGGCTAACAAGCCTAGGCTTAAGCGCCATTACTCGCTCTCTGAAACGATAAGAAATATGTTTTGAGGATGGGAAGGGATAGGGAATGGAAGATACCTATTAATCGAGATGCCAGCGACTCACCGACGCCCTCGTAAATAGATAGGAGATGGGATTTTGGCACGGGAATAGGCTGTAAGGGGCTGTCCATAAACCACGTGGTCATGGGGGGGTTTCGGCCAATGACCATTTTGTATGGACAAATTAAAAATTTTGTATGGACAAATGACCACGCGGGGAGGAGAGGGGGTTGAAAAGTCCCAAAAAAATAACCACGTGGTTTATGGACAGCCCCTAATTCATTATGGTTAAGTTATGCGGCAGGGTTACCATGAAATTATATAGGGCATCAATCGGTGCGTAATCGCTTGTTTTCAAAAACGATGAATTTGAAAGCGTGATATTACTTATGGCAATCATACCTTACAACTGATCTGTGGTAATGGGATTAAAAAATTTGTTCCACATCGGAACGAACTCACCAAATAATCTGGTTGCACATCATCGTCCAAAGCACACAATATTTCTTTTCCTACAGGAACTGAAGTCATTCGACAAATACCATCAAAATATGGATTTTGGCACCAGCGAGAATGCAATCTGCTGGGAGGAAACTAATACTCTCGCGCCAACCAAGAGTTTTCGCAAAACTAGCTCGAGGTAGAAAAGCGCGAACGATTTCGGCACCAACGGGGATGCAATCTGCCGTGAGGCAACTACCACACTCAAGACCACACTCGCGCCGACCGAGAATCTTCAATTTTGACACCACCGGGGATGCCATCTGCCGGGAAGTAACACACTCGCGCTGACCGAGAGTTTTCACGAAACTAGGTCGAACGATTTCGGCACTACCGGGGATGCAGTTTAGCAGGAGGAAACTAACGCACTCGCGCCGGCTGAGAAGCTGCATGGAACTCACTAAGTTTCAATAAAAAATAAGTTAAACACTAATTAGGTACAAACAAACCGAACGCGAAACTCTTATTTTCGAGTAGAAATTTTACGGGTGTGGAAAAAAACCGTGACAGGAAAAATCAAAAACTTCCACCTTTTGAAGAGGATCCAAAGGTATTGTCAAAAAAATCAAAAAGTCTTTACTGCATGAATTTCCAAAGGCTCTATTGAGAGATTTGTCAAAATAATCTCTAGAGATATTCCTTGAAATTTCAAAAAAATCCAAATATAGTTTTGGTCCAATCGATATTTTGAATATTTCTCATTCATAAAGATAACTGGAAAAAATCTGCAAATCGGATGAACAACGGCTAAGATATCAGAAGTTGAAAAATACTGTTCCCACTGTTTTGAGACGTGGCAGTTCCACAGACAAGCAGACGTAATACTTTGAACATTTATCGATTGAAATCATAGTCCCGGGAACATGTTCACTCAATGCTAAAAGTACTGAGTTTGGCCAACCATTAACTAGGTGGCAGGTGGAGGGCAAATGTCAAACTCGAACAAAAACGATGCGAGCGTCACGGGTGGGCAGTTGACTAACTATCAAATTTTTTAAAAGATATAACGATTTACGAACGGAAATGTCACCCGTGCAGAGGAGAATATCAAATTAATCACTACGAAATAATATAACCTGTTTTTATATCTTGGTTTGGTATCATTATCTTATCAAGGCATTACTTCTTCATAACATCTTTTGTTGGGCAATCTTATTTTGTTATGAGCACGGTATTGGTATACATTCAATAAATAACATTGAAATAATATGTTTAGTTGTAAAACAATTTTAGTTATTATTGAACTATAGAGTGTGCAAATCATCAATACCACAACGATAACAAGTTTGAAATCAAAGCTACATCATAAGATTTACGTTCTGGTATGACTGGTAGCATACCAGATTCTCAGCTTAATGTTATAGTGTTATAGATAGTAGAGTCAACATTTATCAGCGTAGTTGAGCGACCTGTATCCAAAAGAACATGATTTCACGATTCCAACAACGCCATCGAACCATTTTACAAGATGATTTCGACGAGTTGTTTAAATCCCAGGAGGAACTGGTTGAAAGGTTTATCAGCAAAATATCACAAACTTCAGACTAGTCTTCTGAGGAAATCCAGAAAATGGGTCGATTATGGTAGAGAGGAGGGGGGGGGGACTCTATCTCCCTCGTGGCATTTACAATACCATTAAACATAAGGTACCGTCATTAGGGGTGACATTGGGCCTGGAGGGTAACATTGGTCCATTGATCCTACGGATTCAATATAAGTCAGAGAACTTGACGGTGGATGCCAAGCATCTTAGAATAATGCATTCTAGTATATTAGCACACAAAATGCATTCCCGTCATACTCTAAATGTGCGGAATAGTGGCCCAATGTCACCCCACTTTGGCTCAATGACACCCTGCACGACGGTATATTATTATATTTCAGGTATATTAAAGAAATTTTGTTTAATTAATGATTAATAATTAATACATGGTTATTATTATTATAATCAGAACTAATTTTGTTTTTAAATTATTATCAATAACTTCGAAAGTTCAAAATTTGTTATTGAAATATTTTTGTATTCATTATTATTGAGTTGTTATTAAAACAAACAAAACATGTTATCAAATTGTTCTTCCAGGAACATTTTTTTGTTATGATTTTTGTTATTTTGCCGCTTATGACAGACAAGTTTATAACGAAATATATTATGTTAATAACATGAATATAACTGATTCTATTGCTGAGTTATTTTGCCAAAATAACGCATTTTATCATGGAGTTGTTATTTCCTTCTGCTCGGGCAGAGTGTTACGTCTGTGTGTCTGGGGCAGTTCCATAATTACTAAAACTAGGAATTTTTCGGTTTTCTCAACGTAACTTAAAAATTAAAACACGATATTTTTACCATAGGAGAAAATGGAGTAAAATGCCATTTTTTGAAACTTTCATCGTTTTCTATGAGAAATAGCCTCATTTGTTAGGCTATCAAAGTTTTAACAGCAACTAGACAATGATACTTCAGCAAAAAATATTCTCAAAACTAGTGCATTTTCATCGATTTTTAGCGATTTTTAAAACTGGTTCCTGAACGGAAGTGGTTCAAAAAGGATGTCTGCCATGGAGTAAGATGCCACTTCATGAAAACATTCAAAAATTACGTCCATCGATTTCGGGCATTTCCGACTCCCTTCCCCCGCCCCCGAGTATTGTGTTGTTCTTTACTGTGCATGCATCGCTCCTGTAAGGAGTGAGTATGGCAGCATAATCGATCGCGCTCGCTATTGTCTCGTTTGAAAATCAAAACAATAGATGCGCGTGTGTTTAGTGTTCAGTATTGTGTTGTTCTTTGCTGAGTATTGTGTTGTTCTTTACAGAAAAGAACATTAATCAAGACAATTATATGATTGGCATTGTACCACAAAAACCCACAACAATTGGTGAGATCTTTCCAATATTATTTATTTATAAATAATTTTACTTCAGTATATTTACTTTATAACTGCATATAAGTAGAAAATTCGCTATTTTCAACATCCTTTCATCTATTGGAAGATGCTTCAGTTCTGGGCTCTTTCTAAGTTGATGAAGGGATTTATAAATGCTTGCAAGGACTTGGCCAGGTGTGTGGAGCTGAGTGAATCTATGGCATTGTAGATAGTAGCGACATCAGCAATGTCAATGGAAATAGTCAACTTTGCAACTCCATCCAAGATTTGTGCAAGTATTCATGCTATGCCATGCTATGCTATGCTTCCGACTCTCTTCCCCCGCCCCCACTTTTTCGTAATTTCGTGATGTGGCTCGCCATATTTTTACTTAAAAAGAAGTCAAATCTTCCATTAGTTACCTATCGAATAAGAATTTTATACACACTTTGTACTTGATTCGGATCAATTCGCAAGCCCCTTCTCACCGCTATCTCCCCTATCTGAATGACCAAGAATCATCTGCCAACAAGCCAATTGATTACAGTTTGAAAAGTTTGCTAACGACTTTCCTCTTTACAGCACTTGTTGTAACTAGTGGTTGAGCATAGTTTTAGTTTTCAATCTCACTTTCCGCGTTGTTTCTTCTCATTTGCAGCAGCTGTGTCAATAAGTGTGCGATTTTTGTCCTAATTGAAAAAGAGCTATAACGACTGTTCAATTTCATTTCCCATCGTTGCATCCGAAAGTTCTGGTAAAGTTCTTTGGGGTTGTACAATCTGGACAGAGGGAAGTGATGATTACAGACATTTGGGTAAACAAGAAGTAAACTGTAACGTTATACTATTGCATGTATCAAAATGGCAACGGGGGAAGGACATCTGATTTCAACACATAACAGATTACGTTTGTGGATTACGATTGAATGTGGATCGTGGCCTGTCGAAAGGGCGTTCGAAATAAATAAAAAAAAAAGGATTCTGATCTGCAAATGTTTGAGAATCTCCGAACCAATATGCTCAATTGCTCAACCAAGTGAACATAGGGACAGCTCCATGCATCATCGGAAGCCTAACAGACTAACTGCGTTGTCGGAAACGTCATTCAAGCATCACCGAGTTTTGCATCCCAGTCATCAACAAGCTCACCAAACTGGACTTGTGGCTGACAGGCATATTTGTGTCATCCACGCTGTCCGTGTGATGTGATGCGTCCGCGCGTGGATGGTCACACTTCAACCAACCGGCGAGCGAGACAAAATGTGAACCTTGGTCCTTGATGCTGTGGGGTATCGAAATCGTCAACTGAAGTGCAAACTAATCTTTTTTGGCATCTGTTATGCCTACTGGCAGCCGGCTGCACTGAACTGGATGAAGTTTCATTAAACCAGGCACTGCCAGAGAAAAGAGTAACAATTCCTATGAGTTTATAAAAGGACAGCTGCAGTAGTAGTGGTTGAGAAATCATTTTCGCATGATCAAAATATGGGAGCCCTGTTTTGGTGAGACAATTGAAACGGATTAACGATCATAGGGTAGTAATCTACTTCGTCATATGCGCTAATACGCGTTTGCCTTTGCCAATGGCTTTTCAGACGAATGTATGAAAAAGTATCTATAACCAGCCCCTATCGCACTGAAAATCGAATGATTAAGGACAAACATTTTAAAATCCCGGTTCAAAAAGTGCATTAAAACTTCAGACGCACAAATCTCAAGAAGCAAGCTTAAAACAACAATGCATTTTATTATTCTGTTCTTGCTCACTTGTGATAAGCTTAAAATAAGAAGCTCAGGTGCGCTGGTTTTCTTTACGAAGAGATTTATGCCCTCAAAATCGTGAGTAGGTGCCAAAGTCGGCCATTGTGGCGGCCATATTGGGATTCTAACAAGTCTGTCCTTAAGCCAAATTTCACGATTAATTTCACTTCACTTACGAGATGATTTTTTTTCTCGTTTTGCGCACGACGAAGGCAATCACAGCTAGTAGAATTGTTCTGAATCACGATTCAGTGATTCAGTGAAAAGAAATGAATTTTGGCAGATTTTTCCAAAACATGGTTTTCCGGCTAACTAATTAGGCTGATACGCGCAACGCTGGATGGATCAAAATCAAGTATTTGGATCGCACACGGAATGTCTACCTCGTTTGTGACCTTGGATGGATTGAAGCAGGGTGCTCTTTCAAATTTTCAAAGGATCTCCAATTAGCCCAGTGGTTAAGGCTATGGATCGCCAATCCAGAGACGGTGTGTTCTATTCCCGTTCCGGTCGAGAAAATTTTCTCGACTCCCTGGACATAGTGTATCATTGTGCTTGTCTCACAATATACAATAAATAACTGTGGAAGTGTTCAAAGAACACTAAGTTGAAGCGAGGCAGGCCAAGACCCAGTGGGGACGTAGAGCCATAAAGAAGAAGAAGCTCTTTCAAATTTACTGTTCAACATTGCACTCGAAAGAGCGATTAGGTGGTCTGCTGTGTAGCGGAATGGCACTCATCGGCATCGATCGTAGGGCAGTGGAGGAAGCTTGTGCTCCTCTGAAGAGAGAAACATAGCGAGAATAAGCTAGACGATTAACTTTACCAAGACGAAGTATATGATAGCTGATGGAGACAGAGGCTGGCCTAGTGGTGTTAGTGCTGAGGTAGTGATTGATGGAGATGCGTTTGAAGTTGTTGAAGTGATGTGAAGTGAAAAAGCTTTTTTCAGCTGCAAATAAGGCCTTTCACGGATTGCGTCCCCAGATTCGGTCCCGTAGCTTGCAAACACAAACGAAATTCACTATATACGAGACGCTGATTCTGCCGGTTGCCCTCTACGTTCACGAGGCGTGAATGTTAAAGGAAGTAGACCAAACAGCTTTCGGAGTTTTTAAGCGCAAAGTGCTGCAGAAAATTCTCGGCGTGAAACAAGAAAATGGAGTATGGCGCAGACGCATGAATCACGAGTTCAAGTGTACAAAGATGCGAATATTGTGAAACGTATAGAATACGGCAGAATTCAAAGCTCGCGCTTAGTATCATACGGGCGTATCTACAATGATCAATTTCTCTTCATCGATTCTCTCTTTGGTTAATAACTT
This sequence comes from Aedes albopictus, assembly GCF_035046485.1. Classification (NCBI taxonomy): domain Eukaryota; kingdom Metazoa; phylum Arthropoda; class Insecta; order Diptera; family Culicidae; genus Aedes; species Aedes albopictus. Next base: position 164,861,671 of record NC_085137.1, on the reverse strand, counting down.
GGCCAACAAATCATTTTCGGTTGTTTTTGTTGTTTTAGATGCTAGTCCTAGTCGTCCTTTATCGAAACACACCGAGATATCATCCGAATATTGGTCGTATTGCCCGGAATAATCCAAAGAGAAAATCGTTGAAGAGAAATCGATCATTGTAGTTACGCCCATATGATACTAAACGCGAGAAAGGGCTGCATACGTAGTGCGAGGAAGAAAGAGCAACGGAAACAATATTCAGTAGGGAGCCAGGTAGAGGTCGGTGACTTTGTAGGTGCCCACAAACGCGCTGGCTGCACGCGGGTGAAGAAGATCTGCGATCCCTACATGTTAGGGAAAACTGAAAAAACATCGCCCAAGACCGACGAAGATGTATTCAACAAGGTATCAAGGTGGGTAATGGAGTAAATCCGGGTGGTGTGGTATAGCTTAAGTTTTGTTCAAAAGCGCTATTATTTAATATTTTAATTATCATGTTCAGCTTTCAATTTTATGTGACTGTCGTCAAGAGAAAATTGTAGGGTGTGCCAAATTTATCCTAGGGGGTGCCAGGCATCATCGGTTTTTATGAATGCATCCAACAACGAGAAGTATCTTATTATCATTCGCCTGTGCGTATAAATTTAACGTCCCCATGACACTACTTTTACGTAACTTTTCGAGAGCCAATTAACCATGCTAGTTACATAATTAGCCTCATCCTCATCGAAAGCTTCAAGATCCAATCCATTTGACTAGTGGGAACGGTGCGATACTGTCTTGTGCCGACAAGTCATAATTATGGTACACCACTTTGGAATTACCTCCCCCAAGAGCCTAGCTAGCTTGTAGCAATCCCGGCAAACTGGAGCACTCTTCACTCAAGTGTAGTTGGGTTACTACTAACGCAAGCAGAGCTACAAATGCACCACCAGCAAACAAGCAAACAACCATTCCAGAAACACCATTTCGCAGCCGATTCCACCCCAACTACCCGAGGACATGCTTCCCGTATCTGGATTTAGGCTCACCACTTGGCAAGAACTTGCAGATTCAATAAGCCCACACTTGAGCCTTGTGCTGAAATGTGTTTGTATCCCCGACGCAAGGCGCTCTTGAATTAATTACTTTATCAGCCTGCTGCATGCAGAGACCTCTCTCCATGTGTGTTTGTGTGAAGCTACTTCTTCGAGACGCACCGCAATGGCAACATCGGAGTTTGCGGTGCTAAAGCTCTTGGGTTCATTTACATTTACATGAAGAGAGGTATCTATGTCTATATTATTGCCTTAACCGGAGTTCCACCAGAATGATGCCTTCTGGATTCCAACCAATTTGCTCTATTTGATCAGATCGATTGGACTATAAGTAAGAGCTTTTGTGTTCACTTGACTTCGAATGCTGAAGAAGTATTATCCTCATTAGTTTGAAGACCATCGGACAACTTATATCTTTCTTCTAGGAAATTTGAACTACGAGTATTGGTTTTGCACCTATTTCAAGTCAAATGAGCATCGTGAATATCAGTATTATATTTTTTTCAATTTCTACAATTTCCACCGAAGCAAAACTTTTGTACGAAACAGTGTTTGTATTTTGCCAAAGGGGATGGGTTCGAGGTTAAACCCCTCCCATTGCCGATACTTCATACACAAGGCTACCCTCCGCCCTTTGCCAAAATTATGAGAAACCCCTCCTTTATCGCCTATTCTGTGCACGGGCCTGGTGTTTGTACTCTTGCGTTGGGCAATTTTGAATCGATGTTCGCAACAGCGATGTTTTTGTTCCGATTAATCGATTTTTTGAATTGATGTTGAAACCCCACGAAATTGACCGAATCGATTTTTTACATTCGATTTTTCTTTCGATTCAAAAATATTATTTTATTTTTTTAGAATGCACTGTAGAATTTTACCATTGAAAAAAAATACCGAAAATCGAGTTAAAATGTACACAAAATCGAAGTTAATTTATTCGAGGGTCTATATAATCTAGAGTCCACTAAATCAAGGTTTATCTGTATATCTCAGGTATCTTAGGCAACCTCTCCCAGGAGTCAAAGTGAATCTTTCACAAAATTCTGAAGAAATCCTTTTTATTAGTCCCTTTCAGGGTTCTAGCGCATCCTTCTCAGGATTCTAGGTCAGTCCATCTCTGGATTCTTTTTTTTTTGTAAATCTTTCTCAGGATTCTAGTTGAATTTCCCTTAATAATGTGGAAGATCTCTTCTTAGGGTGCCTCTAAGAGTTCTGGGGCAATTGGATTAATGAATCGAATGGGATGTCTTTCAATCCATCTCGGGAATCTGAGGAAATCCCTCTGGATTCTGGAAGATTTCCTCTTAAATTCTGAGAGAATCCATATCAGAAAACTGAAGTAAACTCTCCCGGGATTCTAGGGAAATCCTTAATAGAATTCAGGGAGAATTCCTACTGGAAGAGTTTTTTTTCTCTTTTCTGGGATAAGGTCTCTCAGGATGATGGCCCTTTAAAAATTCTGGAGGAATTCTACTTAGCAGTATTATAAAGGAATACCTATCAGGATTTTACGGAATCTCTGGATTCTAAGAATATTCATTTCAGGATTTTAGGGTATTCCCCAACAAACATTGTTGCTAAACAATAGATGAACAATGTTCTCTTCAGCTTAATTTTGAAAATTTTGGCTGAATAAGCTGTTATTCAGCTATCATTGTTAGTTGGGTCCCTATCAGGGTTCCCTACCAAGAGTGAAATCCCTTTCAGGATTCTAAGAAATTTCTGGATGATCTGAGTTGATTCTTCTAAGGATTCTGGAAAACCCTGACTTAGAATTCTGAGGAAATCTTTCTCAGCATTCTCCAGACTCCTCTCAGACTTCTTGGAGAATCATACTCAGTATTCTCAGAATTGTGGAGAAATTTCTCTTAGAATTCTGGGGGAATATTTCTTAGGATTCTGGGGGAACCCCACACAGGATTCTGCGTAAGATTCTACCCAAGATTCTCTGAAAGTTCGACTTTCTGGTGAAATTCCCGTCAGGATTCTGAGACCATGATTCTGGAGAGAAATTTGGATTTTGGAGAATCCCTCGCATAGATTTTGTGATTCCTCTTAGGGTTCGAAAGAAGTCCTTCTCAGCTTTCTATGAGAATCTCAGTAGAAGTCTGTTTTCTGTATTCTGGAGCAGTTGCTCGCAAAAATCCCTTTCAGGATTCAGGGAGAATCCTACTAAGAAGGATCAGGGAAAATCCCTGACCAGATTATGAGAAGATTCTCTTGAGGTTCTGGTGTAATTATTTAAAGTCCTCTCTCCTCTTCTTGGCGTAACGTCCTCACTGGGACAAAGCCTGCTTCTCAGCTTAGTGTTCTATGAGCACTTCCACAGTTATTAACTGAGAGCTTCCTCTGCAAATGACCATTTTGCATGCGTATATCGTGTGGCAGGCACGAAGATACTCTATGCCCAAGGAAGTCAAGGAAATTTCCTTTACGAAAAGAACCTGGACCGACCGGGAATCGAACCCGTCACCCTCAGCATGGTCATGCTAAATACCCGTGCGTTTACCGCCTCGGCTATATGGGCTAGAATTATTTAAAGTATTTTAGAGGAATCATCCTTAGCGTTCTGGGACAACCCCTTTCAGGCGTTCAGGGGAGTCCTTTCAAAGATTCTGGGGGAATGTCTTTCAGGAATCTGTGGCAATTTTTCTTTTTTTTTGTGGGAATACCTCTTAAAATTCCAGGGAATCCTTCTCAGGATGCTGGGGAAGTACATTCTAGAAGTTTTCGTAATCCCTTCCTGGGAGAATCCTTATCAGATTTTTGGAAAATAACCCGCTCAGGTTAATAGATATATTTCACTGTTGAAAATGCTTTGACATCCATGTGCACAACAGAACATGTGCTCGATGAACAAATTGAGATTTGAAATTATGAAAAGAAATCCACGTACTCCGGTGAGACTCGAACTCACGACTCCCAATTCGCTAGACGGGCGCTTCTATTCCTTCAAGCTACGGAGTCACTCGACTATCTCCGTCGCCAGCAGGCCTAGAACTGAACTCGATTCCACAATCGCACATGGTTATCTTCTTTTCACAATCCAAACCCCCTTCGGATGGGATTAGATGAACATCTAACACATTGTCTGTTGTGCACATGTATGTCAAAGCGGGAGAGGAAGTTATTTTTAATTGTCGAGAGCTTCGGGCACTGCCTTCCAATCACTTATTGGTATGGCAATTAGTGTGCAGTCGGACTCTCGACGGGTCGGTCCTCGGCCGACCGAATACGGTAAGGGTGACCGTAGCACCTTACAAATGTCAATTTCTTGATTTTGCTTTGGCTGACCAAGCCATGTGGGAAATTACACTGTTGAAAATGCTTTGACATCCATGTGCACAACAGAACATGTGCTCGATGAACAAATTGAGATTTGAAATTATGAAAAGAAATCCACGTACTCCGGTGAGACTCGAACTCACGACTCCCAATTCGCTAGACGGGCGCTTCTATTCCTTCAAGCTACGGAGTCACTCGACTATCTCCGTCGCCAGCAGGCCTAGAACTGAACTCGATTCCACAATCGCACATGGTTATCTTCTTTTCACAATCCAAACCCCCTTCGGATGGGATTAGATGAACATCTAACACATTGTCTGTTGTGCGATTGTGGAATCGAGTTCAGTTCTAGGCCTGCTGGCGACGGAGATAGTCGAGTGACTCCGTAGCTTGAAGGAATAGAAGCGCCCGTCTAGCGAATTGGGAGTCGTGAGTTCGAGTCTCACCGGAGTACGTGGATTTCTTTTCATAATTTCAAATCTCAATTTGTTCATCGAGCACATGTTCTGTTGTGCACATGGATGTCAAAGCATTTTCAACAGTGTAATTTCCCACATGGCTTGGTCAGCCAAAGCAAAATCAAGAAATTGACATTTGTAAGATATATTTCTCTCAAGAATCTGGAAGAACCCCTCTTATGACCGTTCTCAAGATGCTGAGGAATCACTCGTAGGATTCTGTGGAATACCTTTCAGGATTCTGGAAGAATTATTCTCAGCATTCTAAAAGATTCCACCCAGGATTTTGGGGGAATTCTGAGAGAATACTTAAAGAATTCTGGAGGAATTCTTCTCAGTATTCTGGGAGAGTCCTATCTTCCAGAATTATACTTGAATACAATTACAATACAATACAATCCCGCATAGAAAAATACATATTGTCAAACATTCCATATAGTAAAAATCTTCTTACTGTTAATGTGACATGACCACATACATTTGTTTTCATGTTTAACAATATAAAACCTACCACTCTACACTATAAAGAACGTTTCAATTCATCCATGCCAATCAGTAACAGTATGTAAAACTATTCACACATTGTTGAACAATATGGAGACAAAATTCGTGTGAAATGGTAGCATTATGGGATCACCACATGTCAAATGGTTCATATTCACAGTGGCGCAACACACTAACTCATATGTATTTCACTCTTCAAAACCCATACTTGACAGTTTGTCAGATGGTCGCGCGTCGTTGTATTTGTAACTGATATTTTTATGCTTTCGCTCTGTGCTGTCTGTCAAAGAATGAGAAAAAAAAAACAAAAAAAAAATCTGTTTTCGCAAAATAGATTGTGCTGTTTTTGTTCCGATTTGCCTGCCGTATGACCAGTTCAATAATTCGAGCTTTTAAAAATAGGATCCAAAGTGGAGATCGACGCAAGCAGCCGGGGAGAATGCACTGATTATGCCGCTGTGACTGGCTGCCTCTACCAAAAACAAATAATACGTAAGTTGTGGTGTGATTTAAAAATTGAGGAAGAGTGTTTAATTTTCTATATTTATTTCAGTTTTCATGGTATTCGATACTTTGAAATGGCCCGTCCGAATAACTCGAAGTTGCAGTCAATTTGGCTGGAACCGAACTGGAATTGAGGTCTCGAAGCTGCCGAATTGGAACCGGAACATACCAGCTACCAGTTTGGCGACAGAATAGCTTATTTGGAAGCCACACAGATACAATCGCTAGGTGATAAAGATGGAATTGAAAGCTCTTGGCGAATTTAAATAAGACGATTCAATAGCTGGCATTGCACAGTGGCAAAAAATGAGAAGCAATTGTAAACCTAAAAACATATACATATTTCAGTATAAAGACCCATAAAGCAGAAGCGTTAAAACCGCTAAAATTTCATAAAAGGAAAAATACTCCTTCCTACGATGCTACTAAATGTTGTAGTTCAGTGGTCACCAAACTGCGGCCCTCGAACAGGTTTGGTGCGGCCCGCGAACTGATTTTGAAATGTATACCAAAATGGCCCACTTATAGATTTTACAATGAAAATCAGAAATTTCACCATTTTTCAAATTTTTATGAGAATGAATATTAACTACTGAAATTTTACCAATATCATAGAGGATTTTCCTCAAAAAATAAAATTTACGTTAACTTTAGCTTTTTACTTTAAAAGACCACTTTTTCGAATTTTGTTCCGAAGATATTCGTAACTGTTGTTAAGAACGGTGTTTTCCACTTAAATAATTAGTTTAGGCTAAATATCACAGATTCTTTGCCATGAATTTTGGACTTGTGGCAGAGCTCGTCATTAGTAATTTGTTCAAATTGCCGAAAATAAAATTAAAATAATTTTTATTTTAGTTCAATCGGCGAAAAACTTCCTTGTATTCGATATACTTTAACTTCAGAACTTCTACCAGGAAACTATTCCAAAGAAAATACAGATTTTTTCCTTTAACTTCTCTTAAAAGGAAGTGATATCCAAACTTAGAATTTCGCTTAAAAACTTCATAGATTGTCTAAGATACTTTTCATCCCCTAGCAATGCTTTTGAGAATTCCTCTTAAAATATCCATTCTAAATCGGCTACAAATACTTCTACACATTGTCATGAAAAAAGAAAATCATGTCTGAAGGATTTTCTTCATTGGCTTCTAAAGGAATTACACAAGAAAAACTAAAAAAAAACATCACAGATTTCCACAACAGTATCTCTAGGCAGTTTTCAGAATGTTTCCGACAACCCTGAAATCCCTACAAATTCGAAAATTTGTCTCAACTGGAAAACATGTACGTGCTCGTGTCTAGGACTTCCACAATTCTGCACTTAAAATCTGCGATATAAGTTCTAATAAGCTTTAAGTTTATTCATGATATTCTTAAAGAATTCGATATTTATCTAGCCAGCGTTGCTATTGCTTATTTTACGTACACTCCCGATCAAAAGTTTGGGGTCAAAAACATGTCACCACTCAAAAGTTTGGGGTCACTATTGTAAAACATGGAAAAGTGGTTTTTTGATATCTTTGTCATCTTTCATTCAATTTTAATTATTCTTGGCTTATTTGAAACAAAATGAATGATACTTACTGAATAGACATTGATCCACACATATTTGTTGAAATTCACATACTTAAACTTAACGTAAAGTTGCCTCATTTTTTGAAGTGTGGTGAAAGGTGTTAACTTTACATAACATTTTTATATACAAAAATCGTTAAATACATTAAGTTAAAGACATCAAACGTAATTTAGTTAATTATCTTTGAAATGAGCCAAAAAGAATTAAAATTGAACTATAGATGACGAAGATATCACTAAATCACTTTTCCATGTTTTACGAAAGTGACCCCAAACTTTTGGCCGATACATCATTTTGAGGAGTGACCCCAAACTTTTGGTCGATGACATGAAGAGTTAATTTTGTTAATAACTTTTTTTCTAGATATTATAGCTAGGTTCTGTAAAAAGCAGTTGAAAGCTAATAGAAAATGGGTTATATTACCGCTCTCATCCTAAAATTTGGTCGACCCAATTTTCAGCGACACTTCCGTAAGTTTATATTCATTTTTTAGAAAATTTGGTAACTTTGGGTTAGGTTTACATACAATTTTTTTTGAAAAAGTTTCTTTTAAATCATGTTCAAAATTTCTTTGACTTATTATCTTTTGAATAAAACGGAGATATGGGCCTAAAAAAATAACATGATTTTGGGGGGGGTGACCCCAAACTTTTGATCGGGAGTGTATGACTTTTAAGTTACTAAATAGTCTGAAATAAACAAAACCTAAATATTACGGTCTTAAAACATCTGATTTCATTTCCTTACGATTTTCAGGATTTTTCAAGTGAAATATAATTTCCTGATAACGAGGTTGTTTAATTCTTTGCTCCTGTTCAATATTTGGAAAAAAAATCAAACAAATGGATTGTGTTGAATCCTGAAAATTGTTGAAAATTAACCCTTGAATGACTTGCGGCCCGCAGCCTCATATCAAAATTCAATATTGGCCCGAAAAGACTGTGAGGCTGAGGATCACTGTTGTAGTTATTTTCGTAATCTTAATAAACTCACAAACTTCTTAAAATTTGGTATATTTATGATGTAATTTGTTATTTTTGAGTAGCTGCCTTCGAGAGCAAATAATTTTCGCGCCAACTCACTTATAAAACAAGCAACTTCGGTCAGAAAGTTTCAACTGTGACGAATTTTATTGTTTCCTTTGCAAATTGGCTGAAAATTTTTGTTAACGAAAGTAGATATTTGAAAATAACAAATTGCTTGATATTTACATTTCATAGTAAAAATAGGATTAAACAGTACAGCATATTGTTCATTGGACCATACATCACAATAAATGAACAATTTCATTTAGGGTTATCTTTTTCAGTCAAATTTATTGTTCAACTGTTTTGCAACAATTTGATGTACTGTAATCGATGCGAAAAATGGATAGTATATCCTCAGTTTGACTTACTGTTTCATGAAAATTTTGTTCGAGAAAAATGCCGATTTCTTATTGTAACATAACTTAACCGCCTATTCCCCATATTGTAAATTGCCCGAGAACCGTCTATCAAACTGTCAAAATCGTTCATGGTACCTACTGTTGGTTTATTGTTCCTCTGGATGTTATATCATACTATTGAGATACTGTTGTAAATGGTTGCGAACAGTATGGTAAACAGTACTAGTATAGTTCATGATTATGCGGGATGAATTATACAGAATTATGTATGAGAGTATATCTCAGGTTCTGTGGCAGTCCCGCCAGGTTTCAAGTTTCCTGGGGAATTAATCTTAGAATTCCGAAAATCTTTTTTTTAGGATCTCTCTCAGTATTCTACATGAATTTATCTCAATAATGTGGAAGAACCGCGCTTGGAATTCCTCCATGCAATATTGAGGTCAGGATGATACTCATTTTTTACCTCTGTTTCGAAAATTATAAATACATTAAGGGTTTTGGTAGCTTACTTCGAAATGTTGTTTTGTGCCACCAGAAAGTTTTCGGCTATGAAATTTGTGATATATGATTGTATGTTGCTCTCCAGGGGTCTCCAGTTAGCCTAGTGGTTATGGCTATGGATCGCCAATCCGGAGACGGCGAGTTCGATTCCCGTTCCAGTCGGGAAAATTTTCTTGACTCCCTGGGCATAGCGTATCATTGTCCTTGCCTCACAATGTACAAATTCATGCAATGACAGGCAAAGAAAGCCCTTCAATTAATAACTGTGGAAATGCACAAAGAACACTAAATTGAAGAGAGGCAGGGGAACGTCGAGTCATAAAGAAGAAGAAGAAGATTGTATGTTGCAAATGACTTCAAATTTCTTCATACTTAACATAACTTTTGTGAACATGTCGGGAAAATGTTTTCAAAAAATAATATATTTATTATTTAGTAGTTTTGGTTGTGCATATTAAGGTTTTGGCTGCGGCTGTGATGGAATGTAACTTGAAAATGGCTTTTTCAGTCTCGACAGAATTCAAATACTGCTATTTAATCTTGTCCATCGTTTCGATCGCAAATACGACCTTCATCAGGGAGTCTAAAATTGGTTATTTATTTAATTTAATGGTTTTTACATGGATAATTAAAATAACAATTTTTACCGATAATCACATATTCTTCGGCCAATGTGTCCTGTTGAACAAAGGTTCCCCAGGGAATTGAATTTCTGCGAGCAAAATTATATACAACTAGCTGTACCCGGCAAACTTTGTCTTGCCTACTGTGTTTTTTGACGTTTCAAGTCTCTAGCCAAGCCCAAGTCCCCGTTCAAAATGTATGAAAACCCAATTTTCAAAAACTCTCAATTTTCCCATGTTTTTCGCCTCATAAACCTTCCTTGGGTGAAAACTAACAGAACAAAACTTAGACGACCCAAATCGGAGCATCCGTTCGCAAGTTATGCGCGGTCCCACGTATGCCACTGCATTTTTATATATATAGATTATGTACAAAAGTTATTCTTTGAAATTTTCAATCTTCCCACGCAATTTTCTTCAGTGTAGTTACTCCCTCTCAGCAGATAACGGTTGGGATTCGGTAACTTTGGAAAACCCATTTCGGAGTTTTACCGCTCTGGAATTTTTGCCAATATAACATGGAAATGATTTGAAAAAAAAAAAAATATTGATCATCCCACAAATATACAATCAGGTCTTTTTTACGCGGTTTTTATTTACATAGCCGCGTGAATGAAAACTCCATACAAAAAAAAATCATCGTCTTATTTTTGCATGATTCGTCGAGAAATGGTGAGACTTTTTTCACGCGGTTTTTTTTTTAATTTGACTGAGTTTTTTACGCGGTACGTATTTCCTGCGTAAAAAACCTGACTGTAATATTAAAGGTTGCGTTGTGGAAGAATTTGAATCTAGAACAATAAGCAAAAGTAAAATCATTCATAACGGATTTGAAAATCTGGCGTGACAATGATCGCAGCTTATGAGCACTTCCACAGCTATTAACTAAGAGTTTCCTCTACCAATTGACAATTTCACATGTGTTCCCACAGGAATCGCAAGATCGACCTTGGAATCAGTTCGAATAAGTCGACAATGCTTTTTCATAAGGGCCTAACTGACTTGATCGATTTCTCTTCGTCGACTCTCTCTTTCGCTAATAACTTGATCAAAACTAACAAAATCATTATTCTTTTTGTTTCTATAGCAACATGTAGTCGTCTTCTTCGTATTTCAACCAAAAAATCTATGGAAAACTCAATACACATTCTGTGATAACACAAAGAGAGGATCGATGAAGAGAACTCGAAAATGTCAGTTAGGCCCTAATGAAAAATCAATGTCGAAGTAGTTTCGATTTTATAAGAACTTCTATGGCCCGGAAATTTTTTGTCGGAGTTTGAAAGATTGACTGGTGAACTGAAGCTGCAGAATTGAGACGATTCAAATATGACGTCTATATTTTTTCCGGGATTTCAGACCTCTCCTCCCCCTAAACGATGGACATTTCCAGTATAAATAAAAAAGGTACGAAGCACAAACGAGAAACCAACAAGTGCAAAGAACAATTTCGGCACGTTTGGTTGCTAATCTAGGATTAAATTGTTGCTAAAAGTTTGTGGACAAATAACCGCAACAAGGCGAGCGCTGGCGAGAAAGATAAACCCTGCAAAACTGAACACAAGAAATCAACGAGACGAACCAAAGGACGAAGGTAATCGTGATAATAATCAAGCTCCACTGTGAAGACGGAGGGAACTTGGTGGGAGGTTAGACTCAGGAAGGGCAAGTGCTGGTGATGGATTTGGATTGACACCATCAGAAGCGAAACGATCCTCCGGTAGCAGCAGCTGGTTTTACTCCTATATAGTTATGTATTCGCTGCTGACGGAAGATAAATTTATCTCTCCTTCATCAGGGGCAGACACCGACATTCGCTCAAAGCTTCAGTGCCACAAAATCGCCATTTTGCAATTTGGACGACGAAGGTTTTGGAGCTCAAAGCTCCGCCTCAAATAAAGCATAACTATCGTATGATGGGCGTGATTAGAAAAAAGTGGCTAAATTTACGCTCTATTTAGCGTGCCCGTCTGAGTGATATTGATCCCAATAACTTACTTGAGTAAAATATTGTGTTTCTATATTAATATATTCTCTACCACTATTTAAAATATTTATTTTGCATGTTAGATAAAAATGACGCAATTTTCAATGTTTCTCGCACTGTGCAGTAGCAGTCCATATGCGATGAACGAAAAGAAAAATCCTGGAAAATCTGCCGTTCAGTAGCAAGCACAACGGCTAAAACTGAAAATGTAATTAGCGTTTAATGTTTTCTGCTCCCGCTTGAAGTGGGTGGAGGTGGTGGTGGGCAAGTCCACACAGAACAGCGAGGTCAAGAATGATAGCCGACCGAGAGCGGCTCTACTTCGTCAGAAGCGGTGAGTCAAGTGGCTCTAAAACACAACCATAGAGCCCGGACAGACGGAAACATTACCGCCGCCGCCGCCGCCGTTACAAGGACTGTGAATTCAGTGGGGGAGCTTTTGGCCCACGGCTGACTGGTTTGGCTGCGGTTGACGAAGGGATCAGCATCAGCTTGTGAACGTGTGCAACAGCCTCTTTCAAAGCTCAGCAAAGTCAAGAGGGTGGATGTTATTTTTAGGTATTTTTTTATGGAGAGGAAAAATGAGGTCAAGCGTAATGTTTTGCGTTGGGATGCACGGTGTGTTGAAACAGGATTATTATCGCACTTTCATGAACCTAAAATATTTTTTTGTTATAAGTTAGCCTTACCTGTATGTATTAAGAATCTGGAGGTTAAAAAATCTTTCATCGGGGAAAATCAAAATAAATTCGATTTTAGTAGTTTACCACTTTTCCCATATGATATGGTATTACGCAAATCTGATGAACCTAAACTCCGCTAGAAGTTCCCTTTTCTATTTATAAATTTGAAACCATTTAAAGAGAAACGAAGGTTAAAGTCTTTACAACGAGTTAAAATTTGTTTGGCGTTCGTATCATGTGTCCAGCCCACTACAGTCTGCCGAAAGTCATAAATCATAAATGTCTGCATTCCTTCCATTTGTCTGGCAAATAGATATTTGTAATGGAGGTAAACAAATACTTCTCATTGGTGCTTAACTATATGGGTAAGCCTGGTTTACCAGTTAATCCGAGGTGAAGAAATCAGTCCTTAGAGAATAGTTTTTGATTACTTTTTCGGCACACGCCCTTGATACTCGTACTTTAAGGTAAGCATATGTAATCACTTTTTTATTGTGAAATCAATCAATGTTTGATTGTTACAGTTTTAGAATTGATGATGATGATCCTGGGCATGTTAGCGGAATACATGTACGTAAACAGAATATCGGATTAAGTACGAGACACTGAGGATGACCTAACAGTTGAGGTCAAAATACGTATCTATCAAAGAATGCAAAATCGTAGTGCAATTAAAAGGGACAATTTTCAACTCTATTCTCTTTTTTACTTAGTTTCAGATATGTTCATTGTTGTTTACGCTGAGAACAAATTTAACTAAATCTACAGATAAAATGAAAATTGAAAATGTAGAACAATATTACGAAGACATCAATGTGCTGGTAATGTCATAAAATATATTTAAAAAAAAAACAACAGCAGTGATGCGTAAAAGTGAGGCAAGATTGACGCAATTTGAGGTTTCAATACAACTTATTAAGAACTTGTATTAGTTATTTTATGCTTCATTTCGGAATCATTGGATAGATTTTGATTGTTAAATAGTTATAACACATAGAATATGGTTGGAAGGTATCGAGTGTACGGGTGACTTTTTGATTCGTTTTCATCACGCTCTGCAAGGACAGGTGACATTTCTCCCCATACTGAATCTGTTGTCAAAATCACTTTGCAAAATTGAAGGGATTTTACTTGGAAAAACACTTTTTTTATGCAGTCATAACATTGAAACCCTTAAAAATGCATGAAGTTTTTATCAAAACCATAAAATAAAACTACAGATAACCCAGACGAACATAGAAAAAAATCACTGCAGTAGACTACCATTATTGAAATTCATCAGATTAATTGCAAATTGATATGTTTCCATTATATTTTAGGCTTATACTATAAGATGTCATTCACATTGTCATATATTAAGCATGCTTTGCATTCGGTAAATTCTTAATAAAAACTTGTGATGTTTTGAAAAAGATTCCAATACAATTTGCATAATTATCCTTGACCAAATGATTGTTTGATTTAAAAAAATGTTATGACATTCAAATAGCTAATCATGACTAGATAATATCACGTTATCCTGGTGTTTCTTCTTACCTCACCCGTTTTAACTTGGCTCGGTGTGTCTTATTTTAAACCAAATGTTGAATAAACATTTTTGAATGCACAATACAACGCCAATCTTATGTATTTTGCGTCAACTTTTTGTTATTTGAGACTCAACAGCCCACTGAACCCTAAAGGTATCATTTTAAAAGTAACAAAGAAAAAAAGTTTTTGAAAATTTTAAGATTTTGTATGGACAAAAGTCCTCAATAGATCAGAGGCAGAACTTTAACAAATGAGTCATGCACGCTCAGTATAGTCGACTAATACTTTTTGTCAAATATCCATGTGGATGTGGTTTGACATGCAAAGTACGTGCAACAAATACCCGCCATTTCAGGCAAATTACCACATGAAAAGTATGTGCTGCAAATGGTATGAGTCACAGGTGTATGGCGCTTCCTCAAATGTATGAGTAGCACTAATGGGAAGTATTAGTTTACCTCCATTATAAATATACATGTGCCAGACTATAGAAGAAATGTAGACTTATATGATTTATTACTTTTGGCAGACTGTAGTGGGCTGGACACATGATACGAACGCCAAACAAATTTTAAATCGTTGTTAAGACTTTAACATTCGTTTCTCTCTAAATGGTTTCAAATTTATAAATAGAAAGGGGACTTTTTCTAGCAGAGTTTAGGTTCATCAGATTTGCGGAATACCATTATCATATGGGAAAAGTGGTAAACTACTAAAATCGAATTTATTTTAATTTTCCCCGATGAAAGATTTTTTAATCTCCAGATTCTTAATATATACAGGTAAGGCTAACTTATAACGAAAAAATATTTTAGGTTCATGAAAGTGCGATAATAATCCTGTTTCAACACACCGTGGGATGCCTTCTCTGGTTTTAATGATATTTAGGAGCGATGTTGGATGGAAAAAATTGGATATGCAACTGGATAAAATTTGTTTAGTTTATTACAAGACTGCTTAATTAACAACACACGCCCTCGTAGAACTACATACAACATGTTTTATATTGTAAATTGCAGGGCTGCATGTTCCTAACATTCTATTCAAACCGCGGCACAAATTTTATTCTTTCACAGAAGCGTCCAAGGTTGGTATTAGGATTCAGACCATATGGCACAACCCACGGGATCTTAACAAAAAGTTAGTTCCTCGAACTTTTACTTACTGCCTTAAACTTTGTACAGTGTAGACCATTTTGATAATCAATTAGTCTTGAAGAGATTTTATTTTGGTTGTTTGATAGTTCTAAGAACCTCTTCTAATCTATTCGACTAAAACATGTTACTAGGTTGGGATGAAATCGCCGAACAGCGAAAAATCAACCATATTCTAATCCTTTCTAGACATCAATCACAACTCCTCCATTGATCGAATTTTATTGCCATACGCCACAAATTTCCCAACAACCTGTCATGTTGTCTTCAACTCGAGCCCTCATATTTAGAACAAGCACCATAACACCATTTAAATTAATTACTATCATCATTATGTCATCAACGCCATGTTAAATGGTTCCGTTTCCCGTTGCGTTGCTGGAGGCAAAAGCAATTTGCATTGCCGTCGTGTCGGTGTCGCTGTCTTCGGGTGATGAAATATGAAACTACAAGTCGTGCTATTATTTCCCCACTGAATGAATGGCGATGGGGAGCCGGTTTGGTTAAAGCTTTGCTTCCGTACGATGAATGCACTAAAGAAAAATCCACTGAATTCGGAGAACGTACGAGTTTTAGAAACTCTAAAATCTATTGCACGTTATAAAGACTGTCCCAGAAAGTACATTTGGGTGTGTTTGTTTTTTCTTCCACTTAATTTTCAAGTATTTTTCTGTAACGGCGAAGATCCCTGCGACAAAAAGGGGTTTGCCAGGCCCAGGCATACCGACTTCTTCCCAGCTTTTTACGCTGACCATAATAACATGATGCTATAAAAAATGACAGGAGCTGCTTCCACTCACTGAACTGAAACTCATGAAATCATCCTCAGCAAACTTTAACTTCCTAAAATATTTTTTCTTTGTCAACTGCATTGACATTCAAGTATACAAAATGTTTAAAATTATTTAAAACTATTTATTTAATTTTAGTTTATTCTGGATCCCTTTTTACCATGAAAGGTTTTTAACCCTAAAAGGGATACCTGGGGTCCATTGGACCCCAGGCGCCTTTCAGAGCTCGTCTTTGATGGAACACACTCAGCGAGGTGACGAAACTGAGGCCATGAAGGTATCCCTTTTAGGGTTAACCTGCCGAGCTGGAAAAGTTGAGGTCCATCAACAATAGGAACATTTGCGAGCGCATTGTTCGTCACTATAAGACAACTATCAATGAAGACCCCAGCACGTTATCGTAGAGTATTTGAGGATGTACCGGGATGCTTTGTACATATATATCGGCAAGATGGGAACTTTTTGGGTTTTAGTTTCATTGGTTTGGCCTCGATTCGTCAATTTTCTGGTACCTAATTTTACATGAAACTCCAGCGTCTTCGTTGTCGGTATGAGATACAAAAGCTTCCATCACAACCACCCACCGTATTAATTTTGGAATAATTATGGTTATTTGACACAAGTGACTAGCAGAGAGGGAATCATACAATTCTATATCAAGATAGTAATCACTATCGTACATTAAATTACTCTCATTCACAATTCCTAATACTTATACCGTCAAGGCGCCATTCACCGTGGGGGCTCCATTCACCGTGTGCCTTCTAATATTTTTTCATTATTTCCATATTATGATTGAATGATATGACAATTTCCCTTCCATTTCACCAATACAACATTGTATTGGTGAAATTGGAGGGAAATTGTCATATCATTCAATCATAATATGGAAATAATGAAAAAATATTCGAAGGCACACGATGAATGGAGCCCCCACGGTGAATGGCGCCTTGACGGTATTGGTATATTAGGACCGAAAGTATCTGTGGACTTTGGCATATCTTGAAACTGCATCCGAAATTTTATTAGTTTTTGATACCAAGTCTCTAATTCTGTAAGGCCAACTCTAATGTCGATTCACAGAGTATTCTCTTAATTGATTGTTCAGTAACGAATCTCAGCATAGAGTTCATATATGGTCAGAGAAGGGTGGTATGCTCGCCGTTAACATGCCATGTCGGAAAAACCACTGAAACATGCATTCGTTGCCACTTTTATTACAACCCAATTCTACCAAGTCATCCTTGCTGGAAAAATCTCTATAAAACGATAAAGCAACAATGATTTTGGTAAGAACTGAACATAAACTCAGCGATTGAATTCCGGGGTCTCCGATCGCATCATTGATAGATGTTGCGCCAAACCATTCACATATTCCTTCAATGGCCTCAACTTTTTCCAGCCCAGATAGGGATGTAGTACCGGTAGTACCGGTACCGAAAATACCGGTATTACTGACCAATTTTTGGTATCGAAATACCGGTACTGACTGAACGTGGGTACCGATACTTTCGGTACCGTGAAATCTTTCCTGAAGTGATGATATCCTGTCATTAGTATAACCAATATGGAATAGAAATAAACGGAAATCTTTAAAACAAAGTACAAAATTTAAAACAAACATTTCATATATAAAACTTTTCTGCAAATCCAGGATATCATAGCAATGATAGGTTTATTGAACGTTAAATTTTGGAAATGGATTTGTTAGCTTAGAACAAAGCTTGTTAGGTTTCGGTTTTTCTTGTACCGACTTTCCAAACTCTCTAAGCAGAATACCCTCTTCGAATAAGGTTTCTTGTTATTTCTTCAGTTTTTAGGTCATTTGCATCATAAAGGGAAAAATCTTCTTCTGTCTCCACCTAGCAGCTGTCTATCTGATTTTGGTACATGTAAGGCTGTTCCTCTTTTGTTTTAATTCATCAAGATACTGCCTGTGAAACTGCGCAGAAACTAAACAATAGTTCCAAAAACAGTTTCATACAACTAATTTCCATATTTTATTGTTTAACTTGATATTTTCTGGTTAGTTTTTATGACATCCCTAAAAACTGGATTTCATACATGTATGGTCAATTGTAGATTGTCTATGCAAAATAGATCACTTTCATTTTAGTGAAAAATTTCCAGTACCGGTATTTTACCGGTACTACCGGTACTGTAAGCCCCAGTATCGAAATACCGGTACTCACCAAAAGTGCTCGGTACTGCGACCCCTAAGCCCAGAGTTGCTCTCAGAAATGTTTCGCAGACATCAAGGACTCGAAAAAAGCCTAAAATTTAAAAAAAAAATAGTTAACTATTTAGTTAATCAAAGCCAAGGTAAACAGTCTACAAATGGCTGCTAATTCAACTGACAGATAAACAAAGCAAATTATTTCAAGAAGTCAAGGTTTGCTGAGGATATTGGTACAAATTTTAGTTCAATGCGTGGAAGCAGCTTCTGTCAAAATTTTTATAGCATGGCCAGCGTAAAAAGCTGGATACCAGATATACCCATATTGAATGGCTTTAGAACCTGCAAATCCATCAAGCAGCCGCCATCTTGGATATTGGTCTGCCATCTTGGATATTGTGGTAGCTATTTTTTAACTCCGGACATCCTCTCTATACCAAATATACCTATACAGCCAAACAGACGTAACACTTTGACATTTCCTTTCATACACCGATATAACGTTCTATTTAAAAAAAATGATAATTGGCCAACTGCCCACCCGCTTGCATCGTTTTTGTTCGAGTTTGACGTTTGTCCCCTACTGCCACCTAGTTAATGGTTGGCCAAACTCAGTACTTTAAGCATTGGGTGATTTCAATCGACAAATGTTCGAAGTGTTACGTCTGCTTGTCTGTGATACCCATATTGAATGATTTATTAGCCTAAAACACCATTAAACAGCCGCCTTCTTGAATTTGGAGTCGCCATCTTGGATTTTAAACCGCCATATTGGATATTCTGGTCGCCATTTTTGGACTCCAAACATCATCCCCATGAGTAATTCTCGCTGAGACCGGCTCACTATTTACACCTTGTCTTTAAATATACTTAAGATGGTGATTTTCTGAAAGTCCTTGCCAAAAAGTAAAGAAAATGCATTTGGTTACTGGAATTTATAGACCCCTCGTTAGTTAAGGAGTGTATCGTAAAGTAGTTGAAAATGTTTAAAATAGCCTCAAAAATAGTTTAATACAACTTTTAAGTAATTTTATTTTTGGAGATACTGTATAAATCCTTGAAAAAAGAAATGACTTTTATGATTTTCTAAAAATGTTCTTTTAACTGGGTTTTTAACCTAGATTACTGAACGCATGTTTTTAAATTTTTGCACACCTTCTAAAAAATTGAAATTGCGAAAAAAGTTTGATAATGTTCGAAAATTGTTAACTTTTTTGTGCAAATATAATAAGCTAAAGAATCCTCATGATATAGGCAAATTATTTTTTACAAGAAAAATCTCCACTGCATTTAAGCGCAATTCTTAAAAATGAAAAAAGGCCATTTTTGAGGAACCCCCTTTTTCTATGCGCCTCAAAATCATGTTTACGCAAATAAAAAATACATAAAATGAAATATTCGCATTTTTTTAAATAGGGTATGTTTTTTAATTTATGGACGAGTAAGTTAGGGCAAAAAAATAATTTCATAACCTTTTAAGATATTAAAAGCAGAACTTCAAAGTTTGACAAAAAAATAGACGTTTTTTGGAGTGGACCATTTTGTAGATATAGGAGATTTTTCTTTCGAAAATATGAATTTTGAAAGTCGGTGTTGAATGATATGTTATGTGTACATATTTGTTAACAAGCATCAATATTTTCCAGATTTTTTATCGTACAAATTTTACTCGCTACAGATTTTTGAAATGTTGAACAATCTTAACAAAATTGCATTTTGTGCAGATTTTTATTTTGTGAGGTGTATTCATTTAACCATATTTTCAATAATACTAAACATTTTCCAAATTTTTCCAAGGTATTCTAAACTTAACTATATTGTGAAGATTTCATAGAAGAACCGAAATGAAAAGACCAACCCAGCTTCGAGATAGAGCATTCTGAACATTTTCAACTACTTTCCGATACACTCCTTAGATCCAATTTTTGAGGACCCCTCGATTTTGGTTAAGTGTTGGCTCATTTGAACTATTATTATTTATTTATTAAAGAGGTTTTAACAAAAAAGTCATTCGCCTCCGGCTCATTTGAACTGTTATAACTCGACAGTTTGTTCTAAAACTTCCTCACAATGGAACGTTGTTGAAAAAAGGAAAGATAGAGCTACTATTTACAGTTATAAAAAGTTGGGTCGGCCATATTAATTTTGGTCGCCTTCTTGGATTTTTGTACAATTCGTTTTGAGGTGATTTTTGGAGAAATTTTCGAGTTATAACGGTTTAAATGAGCAACCAAACTTAGGTTAAACTTCCTTACCTAAGAGACTTCAACTTTTGGCACACGTGTCCACAAAATTTCTCATTCAAATAAACAATTCAAAAAAGTGTTACTATTTAGGTGCCGGAAAACTGCAGGAGGCAAAACGCCTTTTTGGGTGAGGCAAAACGCCCGCTGGCATTTCCCGCTTTGACTTGTTGTGAAATACCAAGGGGCTCCATCGAACTCTTCCCAGCAGTAAATGAAGGAGTAGGAGGCGCGTGGTATTTTAATGGAATGATTCCATATGTTCAGCGCGCAATGTCTTAATTTCTGTGCGCTGCATATTAGGGAATCTTTCCTAATATGGAAAATCGTCGTTTTTCACGCTTTTCTTTCGAAGATAGCAGCCGTTCTTGGGCTTATCCTGCTCAGTTTGAGTTC
The DNA here is from genome assembly GCF_035046485.1 of Aedes albopictus. NCBI lineage: Eukaryota > Metazoa > Arthropoda > Insecta > Diptera > Culicidae > Aedes > Aedes albopictus. The sequence continues at coordinate 164,840,863 of NC_085137.1, read as the reverse complement.
TAGCTTGCTTGCATTTAACGAAGACCTCCACTATATGATGAAATAGCGTGAAGGCGTTTTGCCCCGGGGGGCGTTATGCCCGCAGTTCCCCTAAATAGTGGGACGGTCTCAGCGAGAATTACTCCCATACCGGACTATCGCACTAGTTTTCACGAGTGTGAAATCGTAAATAGAAGTGCGCGATTGCATCCAATCAACTTGGTGTCTTCAGAGCAGTTATTCAGCATACATCGAAGAAATAGTGCGCCGAAGACATCAATTTGATTTGATGCAATCACACAGTTCTATTTACGTTTTCGCACTTATGAAGACTCTGTGCGCAATCCAGTGGTGAACTAAATGCGGTATATAAACACGAAAAATTCAGACTCTGGTGAGTAACGCATTGAGTAATCATTTTCTTCCAACAATTGGGTTCTTTAGGGGTATCCGGATTATTTCATAATCGGATTTTCCTCCCATAATGTTTGGACATTTGGAACTATTTTTAAAATGCATTTAAAGTTTGTATGAGGAATTTTTTTTTCGGGTCGAAAAAACTGTCATTCTATCCACGAAAATTAAAACTGTTTTGTTAATTTAACCATCATACAAAGGTTCAAATCCAATAAAATCACGTTATACTCAGAAAAATGAACCTCTTTGGATTAGACTATAGAAAATAGCAATATTTTAAGGAAAATAAAACGGTCCCTGAATATATATGTACAGTCGTCAGCCATTCCAACGGTTCTCTGGTCGCTAATCGGCCAAATGTACGAACGTTATAAAGCTCCCGGGTTATCCGCAGTTCCGGCCTTTCCGCCGCTTTTCCATCATCTACGGCCGCTTACCATTCCGATCGCTCCTCGATGCATCGATAGCTGTTGTCGTGTCAATTTTTAGCCGCACCCCAGCAAAACTGGTCGATGTACGATTACGCTACGGTCACTGCGCATACCGATAACTCCTTCATTTTGCTACAGCAACCACTAGCGACACTCACTCTCTGACCTGACTACGTTATACGACCACGGCTCAGGCGGCCGCTTCTCCGAATAACTCAGTTTTCCTCCTTCCGCACAATAAATCTTCCATTAATATACATACGCCAATTAATCACTCCTGGTAATTTGGGACTACCCTACCGAAAACTTCCCCCTACTTAACGCCCTGGGATCCGGGAGACAAAATATGGTCATGACTACTCGCATCGGAAGCGGCCGTGTCTGTGACCAGCCGCTGGGATCTTGGGCCGTTCTCTTCCGGGGTGAAAAATTATTTTTAGTAAAACAAAATGTTTTTTTACTGACCCCCAAAGAACAAAAACGCGGAAATTAAGAAACTAAGATCAAAAATCTAATGTGAAATCCCATGCAGCATACTTGTAAAGATGATCGAATTTTATTTCAAAGTGTATTGACTGTGACAACACACGAATTTGGAATTTGACATTGCACAGTGGCTGATTTCGTCATTTTAGCGCGCTTAATTAATAACTTTTTTACTATGAAGTTTAGCGTCATGATGTCTTCGAGAAAGTTTTTCACTATAATAAGGAGCTTCTTTTGAACTTCTGTGAAAAGTGATCAATCCCCCTGAAAGTGAGATAGAAAATTTATTTTTTGAATTTTTCAAGATACGAGGTTGGTGTCTTTACAAAAATTGTAGAAAATGTTGTTTGGAGCAACTTTGCTGAAGACACCAAGTTCGTAACTCCGTTACTTTTCAAGATACGTTACGTTTTCTATCATCAGCCCCTTGAAAAAGGTTTTTGAGCAATAACTTTCTAAAAATTGATTCTACATTTTTCTCATGTTCTACAAAGTTATAGATAATGGTAAAACACACAAATTTGCTGAACATGACACCCTGCTAATTCCAAAATTAAAATAGTTATAACGGTTTTTATAGTTTTTCGGGCCATGTTTCAAGCATATATAACTTAGCTATAGGCAATTATATGCAAATTTCCTTTTACGCATGTAAAAGTACAAGTAATTCTCTCTCTTAGAAAGCAAAAATCATCAAACTAGAAGAGACTGTAAGATGGTTTTTGTATAGAAACGTTCATCCATTTATGTTACTCTTATATGGGATTTATTTACATTTTCAACATATTTATTTGACAGTTCATGTCAGCTTGCACTTTCATTGTTATTGTAAGTGTGTGTTCATATAAATAAAGGTTTGTGGTGTATTCTGGATCATTCATGAAGTACGTTACACAAAAACTCACCATCTACTTCTATTTTCTTACTTATTCACAGTGCTCCACTTAGTCCACGAAAAGGGCGAACGAAGCGTCATTTCTTATGAAATTCTAAACATGCGCGGGACATCTTCTGTGAATGCTCCCACTAGTACATATCTACATAATACTAGCTGTACCCGGCAAACTTTGTCTTGCCTACTGCGATTTTTGACGTTTCAAGTCCCTAGCCAAGCGCCCAAGTCCCCGTTCAAAATGTATGAATACCCGATTTTCAAAAACTCTCAATTTTCCCATGTTTTAGGCCTCATAAACCTTCCTTGGGTGAAAACTAACAGAACAAAACTAAGACGACCAAAATCGGACCTTCCGTTCGCAAGTTATGCGCGGTCCCACGTATGCCACTGCATTTTTATATATATCTACATAATATGTCTACATTGGTTATAGTAAATTATAAATCTTATTGCACTTTAAGAAAGCTGCTGTTAAAACGCGATCCAACGAAATAAGTAACACGAGGACTAAGTGGAGCACTGTGAATAAGTAAGAAAATAAAAGTAGATGGTGAGTTTTTGTGTAACGTACTTCATGAAAGATCCAGAATACATCACAAACCTTTCTTTATATGAACACACACTAACAATAACAATAAAAGTGCAAGCTGACATGAACTGTCAAATAAATATATTGAAAATGTAAATAAATCCCATATAAGAGTAACATAAATGGATGAACGTTTCTATACAAAAACCATCTTACAGTCTCTTACAGTTTGATGATTTTTGCTTTCTAAGAGAGACAATTGCTTGTACTTTCACATGCGTAAAAGGAAATTTGCATATGATTGCCTATAGCTAAGTTATATATGCTTGAAATATGGCCCGAAAAACTATAAAAACCGTTATAACTATTTTAATTTTGGAATTAGCAGCGTGTCATGTTCAGCAAAGTTGTGTGTTTTACCATTATCTATAACTTTGTAGAACATGAGAAAAATGTAGAATCAATTTTTAAAAAGTTATTGCGCAAAACCCTTTTTCAAGGGGCTGATGATAGAAAACGTAACGTATCTTGAAAAGTAACGGAGTTACGAACTTGGTGTCTTCAGCAAAGTTGCTCCAAACAACATTTTCTACAATTTTTGTAAAGACACCAACCTCGTATCTTGAAAAGTTCAAAAAATAAATTTTCTATCTCACTTTTAGGGGGATTGATCACTTTTCACAGAAGCTCAAAAGAAGCTCGTCTTTATAGTGAAAAACTTTCTCGAAGACACCATGACGCTAAACTTCATAGTAAAAAAGTTATTAATCAAGCGCGCTAAAATGACGAAATCAGCCACTGTGCATTGGTTTCATTGTTGAGCTAGGTTCGTTGTCATAGCTTACTAAAACAATGTTAATAAAAAATGAGGTATTCAGTCAAATGTCAAATTTGGGTACCGGGGACCGAACCCAAGGAACAATTCAAAGTCATTAATAAGCATGCATGTCGAACAATTGCTGGTTTATAACATTCGCAGCTGAACAAAACCAAATGCTGAATAATGAGCTGAAATTAAGCAATTTACATTGTAAATAAGCAAAAATGCAACATTTGGCACGTATGTGAACAGCAACTTAATTATAAGTTTAACAAACAATTTTTGTTTGTTCGATTTGCTCTTACTAACTTTAATATAAGCTAAAGAAGAACTTTTTTCTACGCGTTAAAAAGCTTATGTTCCACAGTTTCCGATACCTGATTATTGTGGTCTACATAAGTTGAACAAATGCTTTTGATGTTTAATACTTCAGCTATTGTGGGAACGTTCAATAATGGTTTAACAGAAAGCTATATAAACGGATTTATGATTTATTTGTTCGATTATCACTTTTCAATTGAACAACAGGTCAAAGTGATTATGATAGAGCAGTACTGGAGCGTTCCTCATTATTAAACATGTATTGATGTTTGTTGCACACCAATGCAAAATATTCGAAACATTTGCTTATTTTTGTAGCAATTGCAAAGTTGTAGTCATCTTCACTACCTTTTTTAATAAATATTTACAACCTTCCATAAATCTGAATATTGATTTTTCACAGCATTGTGAAGATGTTACACTCTCAGCGAGCATTTTACCAATTCCAGGATGGCGTGGTCGGCAAGGCATGCGACGGGTGATTGAGAGATCACGAGTTCAAATCCCAAGTTAAGAAATTTTTAGAAGAGCTTGTGTGGTATAAATGCGTTGAGCTGCGAAAAATAAACATGATTGGACTATAATTGCACCTCGCATTTCAATTTGTTTTTGTTTTCGCAGCAGGTTTATTATAGCTGAATACAAATGTAATATGAGGCTGGTATTACACAGATTACTTCCGACTGTAAAGCCTGTATCGCGCTTGCAGAAAAGATTGCTGAATAATTTCTCCACTTTTGTTTGAACAATGCCTGATTACAAGCTGTGATGAAATAATGTTAAACTGTAATTCAATCAAAAGGGGAATAAAAAGTCATTGCAATGTTGGTTAAATGAGTGAATGTTCCTTGGGAATGTAGTACTAGAGCTGGTACCCAGTCTGAACCTGACGGCTACGACTTGATTTGGACTTTGGTTTTAGGGCTTAAAACTCCATTAAACAGATGCCATTTTGAACTTGGAGCCGCCATCTTGGAATTTAGATAGCCATCTTAAATATTCTGGTCACCATTTTTTGACTCGGGACATCTTTCCCATACCAAATATACCCATATTACATGGTTTTGGAGTCTAAAACGTCATTAAACAGCCGCCATCTTGAATTTTGAGCCGCCATCTTGGATATTCGGATCGCCATTTTTGGACTCCAGACATCTTTCCCACGCTAAATTTACCCATATTACATGGTTTTAGAATCTAAAACGTCATTAAACAGCCGCCATCTTGAATTTTGAGAAGCCATCTTGGATTTTAGATCGTCAACTTAAATTTTGAGCCGACATCGCGGAATTTCTGGTTTAAAATGTTGATTTCAACACAAAATTCGTCAACCATGCTAAAGGTTGCGAGGATCGCCGTAGTTACAGGGTTACGCAATCCGTAAAAGGCCCAATTCGCAGCTGCAATACGCCTTTTCACTTCGTGGAAAACGTCATTGTCACATGTCACAAGTGTTCTTCCTAGATAAACAAATTCTTCGACAACTTCAAACACATCCCTATCAATCACTACTTCAGCACTTACTCTACTAGGCCTGCCTCTGTCTCTACGCGCTATCATGTACTTCGTCTTGGTAGAGCTAATCGTCTTGCCTATCCTCACTGTCTCTCTCGTCAAAGAAGCATAAGCTTCCACCACTGCCCTACGATCAATGCCGATTCGATCAATCTCATCCGCAAAGCCGAGGAGCATGTGCGACCGTGTAATGATAGTGCCATTCCTCTGTCACTTCTTCAAGTGCAATGTTGAACAGCAAATTTGAAAGAGCATCAACCTGCTTCAATCCATTCAAGGTCACAAGAAAGGTAGATACTTCGTCTGCGATCCGAATACTTGATTTTGATCCATCCAGCGTTGCGCGTATTAGCCAAATTAGTTTCGCCGGAAAACCCTATTCTGACATTTTCTGCCAAAGCTCTTATTTTTTCACTGAATCGTACGCTGCTGCTTCAAAATCAATGAACAGATGGTCTGCAAGTTATATTCCTTGAATTCTCTAGGATCATCCGCAGGTTATACATTTGATCCGTCGATGATCGGCCCTCACTAAAACCAGCCTGGTGTTCGCCGACGAAGGACTCCCCAAGAAGTCACAGTCTGTTGAACAGGACACACGACAGTATCTTACATATATGCCGAATTTAAAAGGGTAATCCCTCTATAATTGACATACTCTAGTCTGTGGCCTTTCTTGTAGATTGGGCATATGAGGCTTTCCAACCAGCTGGTACGTATTTCGTCATTCTCTCAAATCTTTCCAATAAGCTGGCTGTCGTGCTTAAGAAGTTCGACCGGGATCTCGTCTTTCCCAGCAGCCTTGCTGTTTTTCAGCTCTTCTTAACCTCATGGAATGTTTGTAGTTCCCTTGCCTGACCGTCATCCATTATGGTAATCCTGTTTCTGGGTGGTTCTATACTGCTACCATTCGAAAAAAAAATCGAAGTGCTCCTTAACCGTTATGTGTCCGACAAACTTTTTGCTTTTTTCTCACCGTGCATTCTAAACGGGCACTGGGTACCCAGGAATCCTGTCGGCCACATAAGGGTTAAGACTAGCTGCCACCATTTTTTGTTCGCCCTTCAGCAAATTTCCTTCCCGGCCATTGCACATGGCGGGCACTGCTGCAGTTGCATTGAACCTCCGCATATCGTTCCTGTCCATGCTTTCCTGCGCTGTTGATATATAATTTTATTGAAATGGCATTCAGTGGGCGTATCCTAATAACTTGACAATAACAACATTAGATTGCTTAACAAAACATGTTATAGAAAAGTAATACTTTGATTAGCTAATAATAACTTTTTTTTATAAAAACAGACTATGTGATTCTGATGTTATCAATTTGCTATTATCAACTGCTCGGTACGTAGTTTTTTAAGCATTTCACTTGATATTCCTCCAGGGATCTCTGTGATAATTTCCTCTTCAACTTTTACTTGGCCTTCGTTTTGCATCACGTTGGCAGCAGCTCGCTGATGTAGTTTACGGTTTGGGTCAAAAAATGACCCTAATGTCAAAGGAAGGTAAAATTTTAACTGATGATCCGTCTAACAAATATTCAGAATTTTTTCAAAGCCCTAAAAATATTTTCGGTGGAGCTTCTACAAAAATAACTCTTGGGAGTCCTCCAACAATTCCTGCAAGTATCTTCAGAAATTTTTGAAAGAACTCCTTCAAGAAGTCATACAAAAAGCCCTTCAAAAGTTTTTACAGAAAATTCCCTAAGGATTTTACGGAAATCATTCTGGTTCTTTTTAGAATCATCCAAAGGATTCCTCCAGAAATTTTCCCAGGTTTTTTTTTTCAAATTTATTTCCAAGGACTTCCACAAGCATTGCACTAAGGCTTCCACAGTAACTTCTCCACTAATGTTTTAAGTAAAGACTGTTTTACGATGATACATTGAGCAATTCCTTCAAGGATTCCTTCCGAAATTTATCTCGGAATTCTACCAAGGAGCTCAACAACAATTTCCCGCATGGTTCCTTCAGGAGATACTAGATTCCCCTGAGATCAATTTACCAATTCCACCAACAAGCTCATCAGGAACTCCTTCAAAAATCCTCCTAAGAATTTCTCCTCGGATTTAGGTAAATTTGCACAGAGCCGGATTTAAGGGGGGGCCAGGGGGGCCAGGGCCCCGGGCCCCCACATTTCAGGGGCCCCCACAAAATTTCACTTTAAAAAAATGTGATGCACGAAAAAACACTACTGCAAGACACTTCTCTTTTGGTTAGATTTTTGTCATTAGAACTTCAAGCAACTGTGATATGTTGTGATGCGTTTCAGAAAGACTGCAACTATTTGCCCAGCTATTTGTGAAATTATAAATTATTTCCTTAAAACTTTTTACATTTATTTTTATATGTGCAATTGCTCAAGATAAATTACCAGAAATCATGTAAAAAATCTTCAACTGAATTCTAGATAAACACCAAATCTCCATTGGCGTAAATATGGGGTGGCCAGGGGGGCCTGGCCCCCTCCAGAATCACGAGATTCAGGCAATAAGAATATTTGGAGCAGTTCTGGAGCATAAAAATCTATACCGACATGGCCATGGCCCTCCCTAGACTTATGACCAAGTTACGCTTAAGCAAAACTCTGTAAATTGAAGAGTAAAAAAGTTCCTGCTGAATAAGTTTGTTTTTTTTCTTGGTTTTTGAAAACATTTTTAAGAATTTACCACAGAGTTTTTAGAGGAATTGAAAGATTTTTTTTTTTCGAAATATAGAAGTATTTTTGGAATACTAAAGTATGATTTTACTCAAATCGGAGAACACCAAAACTGTTGCATCATTTTCTGGAGGTTATCTAGCTAGAATATAAGGCAGATTTTTTTGAATAGTTTTAGTCAAAATTTCATGAGTTGAGCGATTTGCTCACTGAAATTAGGATGAATCGTTGGCGAACTTCTGATAACATCAATAGATTTCTTGAGAAAATTATAGAAGAAATTTGTGGAGAAATTAGCTAATCATTTGTCCAGGTTTTCGGCAAAAGATTTTCAAGTAAAATAGCATTTTATATCCGTAACTACATTATCAATTTATCATGGATTTCCGGTAAAATTTCTTCAAAATTTTTAATAATTCTTTTGATTTCAAAGTTAAGTTGAAAATTCTTTTGGGAGGTCGCCAGGACTCCAGCAGTAACATTAGAACAAATTTTTGTTAAGTTTTCATATTTTATTGTTATCGACCAGCAACTTCATCAGAGATTGCAGCAGGAATTCCCGAGAAATTCTCTTTGAATTTCACAAAAGCGACACTACCGAATGCGCTACAAATTATACTAAATTTCTCGAAAATTTCAGCTATAAATTCATCTTGCAGTTTCTATGTGAACTCTAGCATAATTTTCTGCTAAATCTGGGATCTAATGCTGTGAGCACACTGCAAAAAGCATGTTTTACTTTATGTAAATTTATTTCATCATTGTTTTTAGCGTGAAAACTAAAGAAATTCAAATATTCAAATTGTTTCACAACTACAGTAATACCTTCATTGATACATTTTTATCAGAATTGTTGATGTTTTTTTTAGATTTTTCCCATGTTATAGGGTCTTGTACCTGATCTTTTCGTAAAGGAAATTTCCTTGACTTCCTTGGGCATAGAGTATCTTCGTGCCTGCCACACGATATACACATGCAAAATGGTCATTGGCAGAGGAAGCTCTCAGTTAATAACTGTGGAAGTGCTCATAGAACTGAGAAGCAGGCTTTGTCCCAGTGAGGACGTTACGCCAAGAAGAGGAGAGGAGGAGGGTCTTGTACCATTTGGGCAGGTGTACCTATTTTGGGCACTTGCCGCTATAACTAAGTCAACTTCAAACCGATTGATTTGAATTTTTGTACAGAGTTAGATACTGTACGTGTCTAACTCTATACAAAATTTCAAATCAATCAGTTTGAAGTTGACTTAGTTATAGCGGCAAGTGCCCAAAATAGGTACACCTGCCCAAATGGTACAAGACCCTATATGCAAAAACATATCCTCTATATAGAGGGGCCCCCATAACACTGTGGCCCCGGGCCCCCACATTTCTAAATCCGGCCCTGAATTTGCAACTCATTTTTTTAAGAAATATCATCAGAAATTTCTTCAAGTGATTTGTATATTCAAGAGTACTATAGGTAATCATTCATTATGGAATATTTCTGCAAGGAATTCTTGGAAAATACTTGAACAAATAAAGTTTTTTTCAAGAATTCCTTCATAAATTTCTCCAAGGATTCTCGTATAAATACAGGGGGAATAACACTTCCTTTCTTAGCCGTAAAAATCCGCATTCATCCGTTGCTAACCGTCGTTGACCGCGTCTAACTGTTGTTCAGTTAGCAGCGGTTAGCGATGGTTAGGAACGGATAAATGCGTGCGCAGCGAGTTTGGTGGGTCGATCAAATGGAGGACGATCGGCGGACCCTACGCAGAGTGTGGAACTGGAGACAAACAGCCATGGACCGAGTGGAATGGAGTCACTCAGGTCTTAGTCTGACCGGTAAGATAAGGTAAGGCTTTATATATAGTGTTACGTTTGTAAATTAGTTGTGACGTATGTAAAGTAGTTTTAAGAATTTTCCATGAATTGGACAATGCAATTCTTGGAAAATTCTTCGATTGTTGCATGGAGTGTGTTACGTTTGTAAATAGTTGTGAACATTTTGTCAGTTGATTTTCCATTTTATACTAAGGTTTGTACATCTGTCCCTGAATTTTAATGTACATTTGTAGTGCTCCAAACATTTTAGGAGTGATCCAGTACAAAACACACAAGCCGTCCCCTAACACGGACATCAAATTGTAGACGGTCTTGTGTTGTTGCTCAAATCAGGAAGCCTCTTTAGGATTAGTAATTCCTAGACCAAAACAAGCTATGAATGCCGCAACAGATGCTGCGAACTAAAAGGTGAACTGCCAGAAAAAATACGATTACAGGATTGACTGATTGACCAAGAACAAAAATGAAACCTCGTCATCCTGGGTTCGGACTTAGTTATCTATTTGGATAACTGGACACTAGACCTGTTCACTTTGAAACTTTTTTTCTCCGATTCTCCGTGACACATCAAATTATCAATCCACATGTAAAACCAAGTCTTCAGTCCAAAATTGAGCCAAATTGATGAAGATTTAAAGGTGTATCAAATCGATTTTGTGTTTTTTTAGCCGTTTTCACAGGAATTTACTCAGAAATTCACAAAATTGCTCCGAAAAGATGCCGGAGATACCGTTAAGATATAGTAAGAACAATACTCTACAACTTTGCCGAAGACACTACGGTGTTCAAATTGCGTATTTCGAAGTTATTCAACAATTTTAGTTAAAAAATCACGAAAAAACACGATATTTTTACGATTTTACATATAAAAGTCATGTAATTTTACATTGTTTTACGTGACTAAATTGATTAGCGATTACTCCTTTGTATAACGAACATTTCGTCCATACATCGTTTTGGTGTAGGAATTAGTTTTCATTGACTAATTATCAAAAGTATGTCACGTTGATACTAAAAATCGCACAGAGTTACCAGCACGAATTAAAACAAAGTTACCCATGATTAAGACGTCATGCCATCGTATTCTAATGTCTTTTGATTTAAGTATCAGAAATGGTGCAGATGGAAAGGCTCGAGCTTGCGGATCAGAAGGTCCCAGGTTCAAGCTCATATACATGATAAACTTTTTTTTCTTTCTTTGTAGCAGTTAGAATGATGAGTCTGCCATGACTTACACGCAATCTCCCAAATAATAATGATCGGGACCTGCCAATTAAGCCCATTCGAGGACTAGCTAGATATTTAGTTTATACTTGTTGACAATAAATCGTGTCGACGATATCAGAAATTGAGAAATATTGAGCATTTGCATGATAATGATCAATTTAGCTAAAACAATTCAATACGATGATTAAACTGCTTCTGGATGCAACATTTTACAGACAACTGTGGGTGGAGCTTACTTGTTATCTATCTACCCACAAATCAATACAACTACACGATGAAGGGAAACTTCATTCTTACTATGCACTCCACGGTTCCGAAACAATGCCATGATGCCAAATTGCAATGAGATGCAGTGCGTAGTTTCATCAACTTATAGCAGGATCGAGACGCAAAATAAATGCTATTCCAGGACTCGAACCTTGAATCTTCGAATCCACAATCTCATGCTCAACCAACTGCACCAAATTTAAACTGATGCAGATGAGACAAAGAAGTGTAATGACGTTTAAATCATGGGTAACTTTGTTTTATTTTATGCTGGCAACTCTGTACAATTTTTAGTCTCAACGTGACAAACTTTTGATAATTAGTTAATGAAAACGAATTTCTACACTAAAATGATGTATGGACGAAATGTTCGTAACACATAGGAGCAATAGCTAATAAAATTAGTCACCTAAAACAATGTAAAATTACATGACTTTTTCATGAAAAATCGTAAAAATATTGTATTTTTTGGTGATTTTTTAACGAAAATTGTTGAATAACTTTGAAATACGCAATTTAAACACCATAGTGTCTTCGGCAAAGTTGTAGAGCATTGTTTTAACTATATTTTAACGGTATTTTCGGTACCTTTTTGGTGCAATTTTCTGGATATTGAAGTACATTTTCGTGAAAATGCTTGAAAAAACACAAAATCGATTTGATACACCTCTAAACCTTTATCAATTTGGCTCAATTTTGGACTGAAGCCTTGTTTTTGCATATGGATTGTTAATTTGATGTGACACTGGTAGGTCAAAAAAAGTGAACAGGTCTACTGGACACAATTTATGTTATGTGTTGCATGTTTGTGTTTTGTGCATTTGTAATGTTCCATTTTATTTTGCGTATCTAAGTTCCCAGACGTGGGGCCCGATACGGAAAATAAAATGTGCATTTGTAAGGTTCCAATGTATTCGTTATATTTTACTTTTCCCACTAGCTCAAAATGTGGGGCTCGATACGGAAAATAAAATGCGCATTTGTAGGGTTCTTTCAGCAGTTGTCTACATTGTGGTACCCATCGGGAGCACAATGCATTTGTAGTGTTTCGCAAAACTCCAATGTTTTCGTTACATTGGCGCCCAACGTGGGGCTCGATACGGAAAATAAAATGAGCATTCGTTAGGTTCCAATGTTTTCGTTACATTGGCGCCCAACGCGGGGCATTGTGCATTATAAGGTTCCAATGCATTTTCCGTTACATTGTTACATCCGACATCGCGATTCTTGAAAAATTCTAAAACACTCCTATTTACCATCCTTCCAAGTGGTCGGTTGATGGCAGCGATGATCAATATATTTGGTGTCACCAGACTAACTAAATTACGTAAGCCAAACGCTTACCAGATAACTCCGCGAGTTAAATTGCCACCAGGCTAACCTTAAACTAATTGCCACCAGGCTAACTTAAAACTAATTGCCACCAGGCTAACTTAAAACTAATAACGCCAGCGAATTCTGGCAAAGGATATAATCTAACGCCATTAACCAACGGCCAAAGAACTGCCATCAACCAAGCATTTAATCTTCATCTATCTTTACTGTTGCGGACGCTCATATCTGATCTACTCTAAGTTTACCTAACCGAAACCAGATGGATCAACAAAGAAACAATAAACTATAACATAAACGTGGGTTTTTTAGTTGGGCGCCAATGTAACGAAAACATTGGAACCTTATAAATGCGCAAGGCCCCACGTTGGGCGCCAATGTAACGGAAAATGCATTGGAACCTTATAATGCACAATGCCCCGCGTTGGGCGCCAATGTAACGAAAACATTGGAACCTTACGAATGCTCATTTTATTTTCCGTATCGGGCCCCACGTTGGGCGCCAATGTAACGAAAACATTGGAGTTTTGCGAAACACTACAAATGCATTGTGCTCCCGATGGGTACCACAATGTAGACAACTGCTAAAAGAACCCTACAAATGCGCATTTTATTTTCCGTATCGAGCCCCACATTTTGAAGCTAGTGGGATACGAAAAGTAAAATATAACGAATACATTGGAACCTTACAAATGCACATTTTATTTTCCGTATCGGGCCCCACGTCTGGGAACTTAGATACGCAAAATAAAATGGAACATTACAAATGCACAAAACACAAACATGCAACACATAACATAAATTGTGCCCAGTTATCCAAATAGATAACTAAGTCCGAACCCAGGATGACGAGGTTTCATTTTTGTTCTTGGTCAATCAGCCAATCCTGTAATCGTATTTTTTCTGGCAGTTCACCTTTTAGTTCGCAGCATCTGTTGCGGCATTCATAGCTTGTTTTGGTCTAGGAATTTCTAATCCTAAAGAGGCTTCCTGATTTGAGCAACAACACAAGACCGTCTACAATTTGATGTCCGTGTTAGGGGACGGCTTGTTTGTTTTGTACTGGATCAGATGAACAAACCTTAGTATAAAATGGAAAATCAACTGACAAAATGTTCACAACTATTTACAAACGTAACAATAGTGAGTCTAAGAGTAGTTAAGAATTTACAAGAATAATGTTAATCAACACATTTTCTAAAGCATTTAAAGTGTAGCATATGCAGAGATATCAACAACTTTCGCTAATCACCATTCCACGGCCGTCAATCACATCTGACTGCCCATTATTGCCAGTTCATCCGGAAGTTCGAAACCAATTGGCGCATAATTGAATTCACAATCTGTGAAATGTCACATCGTCGCCGTCGTTGTCACCGCTTCTCTTGTAAATGCTTGCCAAGACCACACACTCCGTCTGCATCATTCATCATTACCCATCATTGCATTGGCCCAGGCTCGCTACAAGGATAAACATAATCAATGTGCAATTTATTTTCAATTACCACGAAGCGTAAATTGCTTGTCTATTTGCAAAACTTGGTCCACTGAAGCATCCAGCCCATTCTGGGAATCCGGGGCAACGGAGCGCACTACTGCCAGGTAAGTAACACGAAGTCAAGACTGGTACCGTCTGGCGGGCTGGCTGGCTGTCTGGCTGTTTCTTGGAAACATGCATCCCAGATTCCAGGCTTGAATCCCTCGAGAGGAAAGATTGAGCTACATACATACCACCGTCAGCCAAGCCAACCACTTCAAGGAACGGAAGTGTATGATGAAGTCATAATATACCTGGTTGCGAACGGTGCCGGATACAGTTTGCCTTATCGCCTTCGTGAAGATGTTTCGTTGCACCGAATGTGGTGAAACTTTAAGCCTGCCTTGCCAAGAAAGTGAGTGGGTGTTCGTTCACTCATATTCGGTAGAGGCGGCAGATGGTATACTTGAGCTTCAAAGCGATAGTTTCTTCTTTGGATGCACCTACCGTGGATGTATTCTAAATTTACAAACTATGTGAGTATTCCAGGTAGCAAAAAGTATTTGAGGGTATTTTGGACTTATTTTTTGACACTCCCTCCCCTCTTGCAAGATTTTTTGTATGAGAATCCATATATATTTGCCCGACGCGCAAGATTTCTCACATATTGATGTCGAATATCGCACTTTCATGCGTTAAAAAATCCATTTCATGACATCAGAATTCATATCATTTATTTGGCTATTCATTTTTCAGTCTTTAACACCATCTTAAGTTCTGATCCGCCATCTTGGATGTTAAACCGTCATCTTGGATATTGGCGCCATTTTTGGAATTCAGGCATCTGACGGGTCCGATTCCCGGTCGGTCCAGGATCTTTTCGTAAAGGAAATTTCCTTCACTTCCTTGGCATAGAGTATCATCGTGCCTGCCACACGATATACGCATGCAAAATGGTCATTGGCAGAGGAAGCTCTCAGTTAATAACTGTGGAAGTGCTCATAGAACACTAAGCTGAGAAGCAGGCTTTGTCCCAATGAGGACGTTACGCCAAGAAGAGAGAGAGAGAGCATCTGTCTTCTACCAAATGTACCGATATTGCTTGACTTTACAGCCTAAACCTCCATTAAATACTAACAGTCGCCATCTTGGATATTATTGTTGCCATTTTTATACTCTAGGCATGTTTCCCATACCAATTATACCCATATTGCTTGGTTTTAGAGCCTGAAACTACATTGAACAGCTACAGTATCGGACAATAAAAATGCATCAAAGCCGTTTTCCCATACAAACTAGTCAACTTTAGATTACCATGTCTCAGTTACTTCTCAACCGATTTTTTTCATTTTTCTGTGACGAACTACAAAACATTTCAATTTTCAAAAACTGTTGATAAAGTTCAGTGATAATTATTGTTACAAAAAAATGCACCAAGACGATTGTGCGATATTTGCCAGAAAACCATTCGCCAGAATGCCATTGGCCAGAAAGACATTTGCCAGAAAGTACCATTTCCCAGAAAACCGTTTGCCAGAAAGAACCATTTCCCAGAAAACCATTTGCCAGAATGTACCATTTCCCAGAAATTTTCCAAAGTTCTCAATCCAATCTAATGATAATTAAAAAAAAAAATCTAATTAAAAAATAAATCGTGTTCTTTATTTGTTTGGGATCGATTAGCCCACAATAACGATTGTAAAAATGTAAAATTTTATTTTTGTTCAGATTTATATGCCAAAGTTAAATGAATTATCGGAACTGATGTAAGAGCAAACAAGAAATGATTTTAGAGTAACTTTTAAAGAAAAGCCTATAGTTTGAAGAAGGGCAAATCACTCTGAAGCAAAAAAATGATGTGGAATCAAAACTTTTAAACTTCACAATACATTAAATCTGTTATGTTATTCAAATATTTTATTGCGCACAACAGCTTATTTTTTCAATTAGTACATTTCCACAAATTTGTCTTGTGGAGAAATTGATCATGATGTGGATCCAATTAATCAAATATTATTTTGACGGAATTTGATCCATACTCATCAAAGATTTTCCTTTCTTCAACACATTCCCAACTTTTACTGATATGGAATTTTTGGCTTTATTTATATTTTTCAAAGATTCCCTGCTTTCAATTGAAAGTAATTTTTTAAGCTCTTTAAATAATCATTTTTGTGCCAAATAGCAAAATTATCCGGAATTGTTGATCACACACTTAAGTCAATCGAATATCATATACAAAAACCTTTCGGAAGCAACGAGTAAAATACACAGAATTAATAACTCAAGCGACGGTTTCACCTATACCATTAGCCTGACTGTCACTGACCGAAAGCCATTACCATTAGGCCGAATATCACTTGATCAAATGCTATAAAAAGCTTGTTCTTGAGGAAATTAATTCTAATAATTCCAGCATAGTTTTTTCCTTCTTTTAATCATCTGCTGTTCTTTCTGGATGAACTTATTAGTTTATTTGCGCCATTTCTAACCAATATATTCTCTTATCACGGTAATTGCAGTATGTGAGCTTAACATATTTGGGCTTTGGTATTATGGCTAATGGCGCTCCGGTTACTGTTGTAGAATCTTAACATCAATGGTGTTAGGGCATTCGACTGAAGGCCGTTGGGTCGAATGTCATTTGATCAAAAAGTTATTTTGCCGAATGGCCATGTTTTTTGTCGTTTTCTCCTTTTATGCTGTTAAAATAATTGTTGAAGTTGGAGCTACTGTATTTTAACCATGAATCTTTCCTTCTTTTAAATATAGGAACAATAAACGGGTCTAAGATCTGTTATTTTTTTCAATAATTAAACTGTTAGTTCCGCAATACCAACATTGCTTTATGGTTCTAACATAATCAACAATTTATGCCAAAAACTAGTCTTACAATGAAACTAGAAAGAACAGCCTGTGTTTAGAAGAAGGAAAAATTCACTATTTGAACTAGCCAAGTAACCACGGTGCTGAAGCCTTATTGCATGTAGATACACGGTGTATTTAGAACAATTATTACTTTACATGAACATTCAAGGTTGATTTAAAGTGAAAATGGCAATTATGCGACTGAACTAAGATTATACCAGTATAATCTTAATCTTAATTTGATTTTATAATTGACCATTTCCACTTTAAATCAACCTTAAAGTTGCATGTAAAGTAATGATTGCTCTAAATACATCGTATATCTGCACGCAAAAAGGCTTCAGCACCATGGTTACTTGGAGAGATATTAGTTTAGTTGTATAAAAATAGTGTTTTGCATCGAAACCGTTGATGTTCAACTAGTGATTTTTGCCTTCTTTTCCTATGTTCTTCTTAGTTAGTAAGACTAGATTTTGACATTAATTGTTGATCGTTGTAAAACAATACGGAAATATTAATATTGTTGAAGTCGACACTGATTTTTCATTTGGGCCTAACTGACATTTTCGAGTTCTCCTCATCGATCCTCTCAAATGTTATCACAGAATGTGTATTAAGTTTTCCAAAGATTTTTTGGCTGAAATGCGAAGAAGACGACTGCATGTTGCTATAGAAACAAAAAGAATAATGATTTTGTTCGTTTTGTTCAAGTTATTAGCGAAAGAGAGAGTCGACGAAGAGAAATCGATCAAGTCAGTTAGGCCCTTATGAAAAATCATTGTCGAAGAATCAGCTAATTATTGGAAAACCGAACAAATTTAAGAAACCGTTCCGATTCCTGTTCCATAATCACTGAATAGCGATTCGTGATCATCATTCTATCCATTGACCAATCGGCCTAATGTACCTCGGTCAGCAGTATTTTCACCATACCAGATGTTTGTGGACCTATGCACTTATTGCCTAGTTACATTGTAGTCTCGAGCTTAGTATCATACAGGCGTATCTGTAATGATCGATATCTCTTCATCGATTTTCTCTTTGCTTAATAACTACCGGTGAATCATTTCCAGTTGTTTTCGTTGTTCTAGTTCTAGTCGTTCTAGAGATCATCCTAGCGGTGAACATATCAGATTATTGTAAAAGATTGAAACTGACGACAATTTTTAAGTTAATGGACTGAAATTAATTCTTGGGAAATGAATAAAATTTCTATTTGCCCGAAAGTACCATTTGCCAGAATGTACCAATCCCCAGAATTTAATATTTAATATTAAATTCTGGGGATTGGTACATTCTGGCAAATGGTACTTTCGGGCAAATAGTATTCTGGCAAATGGTTTTCTGGCGAACGGTTTTCTGGCAAATATCGCACAATCCACCAAGACAAAAAATGTTATAGCAAAAAATGGTTACGTCGTATCATTATGGTGTCTTTGGCAAATATATTTCTGTTGTGTTGCCAAATAAGTTTGCTGAACAGACCAACATAATTTGACTTCAACATTTTTTGATATACAATTTTTTGTCTTGGTGCATTTTTATTGTCAAAATTCAACCTATCTGTAACTTTTGTAACAATAGTTATCACTGAACTTTTTCAATAGTTTTTGAAAATTGGAATGTTTTTTTCGTCACAGAAAAATGAAAACAATCGGTTGAGAAGTAATTGAGATATGGTAATCTAAAGTTGACTAGTTTGTATGGGAAAACGACTCTGGTGCATTTTTATTGCCCGATACTGTAGCTGCCATCTTAAATTTTCAGCCTCTATCTTGGATTAAAAACCACCATCTAGGATATCCTGGTCATAATTTTTGGACTCCAGACGCATCTTTCCTAAGGACTGTATCGGAAATTAGCTATAAACGTTCACAATTGCCTGAAAAATAATCTGCTCGAAATAAACATAACTTGATTTTTGGAGATACTATATAAATCTCTTAAATAAAGAATGGCGGTCCTGATTTTCAAAAAAATAATCATTTAACTTGGACTCACTCAAAGTGCAAATTTTCGGTAATACCAATCCGTGTGGTCAATTATGAAATTTCTTTACCTTTCAAGGACACCTTTAGAAATCCCTTCGTGCATTTATTCAGGAACTTCTTCAGGGATTCTTTCAGAAATTCCACAAGGGACTTTTCTAGGAGTTTCTCATTCGTGAATTCTCTCATGGGCATCTTGCGCATCGTCCAAACATTATTGCAGGCATTGATTCCTTCATATTTTTTCCTGCAGAAACTCTCCCAGGAATTTGTTAAGAACACTTGCCTCGGATTTCCAAAGGAATTCCTCATGGAGTTGCTTCCGGGATTCCTCATGGGATTTCTTTAGGATTTCCTCCAGGTTTTCCTTCAGGAATTCATCCTGGGTTTCACCTGAAAATTTCTTCTGTGTTTCTTTCAGGAACAACTCTAGAGATAATTTTAAAAACTCCACCAGGGATTGCCCCGGAAACACTGTTTAGAATTCTGTCAAGAGTTCCTCTTAAAATTCTTCCGGGAATTCCTCCAGTAATTAATCCAGTTCTTTCTCCAGGGACTGTTTAGAGATTTCCTTAGGAGTGCCTCTAGGAACTGTTTCCGGGTTTCCTTCTCGCATCACTTTAAAGAAACTGGGATCGTTCACCGTGTGGTCCGTCGCACCAGAGTCTAGGAACCACTGTATTTTCACCAGCTCTTCTTTTTCTTCCTGCAACGCCATGAAGCAAACGTCCGCACGATCCGAGGTGCGGTTTTCTTCAACCACCATGTCTGTTCTATTATTTCGGTCTTTTACCACCTCGTCCGGGCCCATATAGCCGAGGCGGTAAACGCACGGGTATTCAGCATGACCATGCTGAGGGTGACGGGTTCGATTCCCGGTCGGTCCAGGATCTTTTCGTAAAGGAAATTTCCTTGACTTCCTTGGGCATAGAGTATCTTTGTGCCTGCCACACGATATACACATGCAAAATGGTCATTGGCAGAGGAAGCTCTCAGTTAAAAACTGTGGAAGTGCTCATAGAACACTAAGCTGAGAAGCAGGCTTTGTCCCAGTGAGAACGTTACGCCAAGAAGAGGAGAGGAGGACCACCTCGTAATTACTCGGACTCACTGGCAAACGCACACGACAGTCGGCTTGTTTATGTCCAATTTTGCCACACCGAAAGCATCTCAAGGTTCTCCACACATGCCTGCTCGTCATTGGGGACTACGAAGGTTGATGAGCCGGGAAACACTCTTTCTTCCTACGGGGTTTCTTATGGGAGTATGAGTGAAAAAAAAGCAAAAAATCTTCCCTCCTTCACTTTCTCACAGAAAACCGCAAACAAAATCATCACCTTCGTAGTCCCCAATGGCAACACCCTCACTTTCTCGCTTATGTTCGACCGCAGGGGCCAACATATTTTTCTTCAGGCTCACATCGAGCAACCGCTTTTTGACAAACGCCAGTGTCACACCACCGGGAAGCGTCTTGATGGCCGTCACCAAGGTAAGTAAAAAGAAGGTAATCCAATATGTCAGATTGCACCATTCGCCATATTGGAAAACCTATCGACAGCTGGCAAGTTTGTGGTTAATTTTTTCACTAGTGAGATAACAAACAAAAACTTTAAACCCTAGCAACGTAGCAACCCCACAGAAAACATTCACGCTAAACTATGTCAGCACTAAAATCGGATAAACTCCATGACACTCGTCAAGTGTTTACTACTTACACAGATTGCAAATTAGCTTGTACACTCACTTAAGCAAATATTTTGCAATATTTTCGGCATAGCAATCTGTTTTGGTTAAGAAATCACCATTGTATTCATAATTCACAAAAATGTGGGGGCACGAGCAAATTTTAAACCTGAGGGAATATTGCTCATTTTATGAGTGCCATGGAAATATGTCAACATTGGTTATCCGTGTTGAGAATGTTGTAGCCGATGCGGCGCAGCAACGCTTCCCCGCCACCTGGGTGCGATGACGTCACGTTTTCGATTCCCGCATCTTGTACTAATGTTTAGGGAACCCAAATGCATTGTCAATGGGGGAACCCATTTGATGTTGGCTGCAAACAATCCTATTGGGTGGGAATAAGCCATTTTACGAGACGTTTCGGATCAGCTGATCGCTCATTTCATGAATGAAAATTTGACAGGAGGTTGCGCCCAAGCCCGTGAGTGTTAATATCAATATCAACACTGTTGTCGTTTCGTAAAATAGACTATAGGGATTTCATATACGTGTTCGCCGCGGTGTACCGCGCTCCCCGCATCCACTTACTGCTTTTACGCTAACACCTTCCTTAAAAACACCTTGGCCGTCACCACCGAATCGAACGACGCAGGCATGGTCATCAACAAAATTTAATGGCAAATTGCATCGGACTCTTCCACTACCACACCGCTCTCCTTCAACTCACGAATCAACCGATCAAATTTTAACAAACGTTCCGGCAACATGAATATTTTAACCGGAGGAGCTGCTTCCGAATAAATAACTGGCCGGCAACATCACAACGCTCGAACACTGCCTATGGCGTGTCCCAAATTTGTTTCGGATTCGCACAGTCCTTCACAAGTTCAAGTTGATTATCCGTGATGGCCGAAACGATAATCGCTTTGCACTTTTTCTCCGCGGCACTTCGCTCCGCCATTTGCCTTTTCTTCTCGGTTTTAACTTGCGCGGAATCGTCGGTCATCTCACGCAACTCCTCAATTTCACCGATCTCCCGGAAGACACAATCCAATAAACCGTGCATTTCGAGGACGGTTTCCATCCGGAACTTCAAGTTATGGAATCCGGACCCGTCGAACGCGGCGACTTTCGCTTTCTCGTCCATATCTGGCGAAGCAGATGAACGCAGGCGCAAGACCGAAAGCTATACAAGTGATGAGAGCTACCTTGAGGTTCTACGTACCATAAGAACGGCTCCGGGGCTTAAGGACTTCGGCGAGGACGTACAATAAGCAGTGATGGAATTACTCTCCTCATGAAGCAATTCGCGAGTGTAAAGCCAACACAAGGCTTACTCACGAATCGTGACCATCACGAGACAATCACTTGAACCGCTTTCTGAAGTCACCCTTCCCAAGGTGATACGAACCAGCTAGCATGTCATGCCTGGAATGACAAATATGTTGTGGGTTCCACCCGTCGCAGCTTTGCAGCGATAGCAGTTGCTGAGTATGCTTCAGGCGGGTTGCTAGAGAATCAATCTCTCTGAGCAACGATGCATAACGGGCGAAGTGAGAGCGTTTGCCGTAGCCAGGGCGAACTGCGTGGTGCGCTCAATGTGTGCGTTTAAACTGAGCTATGCAAAACGAATAGGATTTATGACGTAGTACCGTGCTTGTGATAATACACATGCATAGTTTTACACAGTCTTGCGAATAATCGCGACCATCACGAGACAATCACTTGAACCGCTTTCTGGAGTCACCCTTCCCAAGGTGATACGAACCAGATAGCATGTCATGCCTGGAATGACAAACATGTTGTGGGTTCCACCCTTCGCAGCTTTGCAGCGATAGCAGTTGCTGAGTATGCTTCAGGCGGGTTGCTAGAGAATCAATCTCTCTTAGCAACGATGCATAACGGGCGAAGTGAGAGCGTTTGCCGTAGCCAGGGCGAACTGCTTGGTGCGCTCAATGTGTGCGTTTAAACTGAGCTAAGCAAAACGAATAGGATTTATGACGTAGTACCGTGCTTGTGATAATACACACGCATAATTTTCCATACTGTTGCGCGTGCATCTGCTTGAGGCGACGGAGAGAGTCATGACACTCACATGAGCCGTATCCAAGTCAGGATGATTGTAGCAAAACAAGGGTGACCGGGTGACTATGATGGGATTCTGTCTTTTCTGGTGTTAGCGACTGTAGAGAGAGCGAATCAGAAACCGCAGAGACAGGGTGATACAAGTTTGGTGTTTATCAGCTTTTTTGTGACTTGTACGCTGATGCTTCGCGACACTGGTTTTACATGCTGTTGCGCGTGCATCTGCTTGAGGCGACGGAGAGAGTCATGACACTCACATGAGCCGTATCCAAGTCAGGATGATTGTAGCAAAACAAAGGTGACCGGGTGACTATGATGGGATTCTGTCTTTTCTGGTGTTAGCGACTGCAGAGAGAGCGAATCAGAAACCGCAGAGACAGGGTGATACAAGTTTGGTGTTTTTTTCAGCTTTTTTGTGACTTGTACGCTGATGCTTCGCGACACTGCTCACGATTCCGAGAGTAAACAGTGTGTGAGTTTATTCGCACCCGCCTGCTTCGTGAGTAAGAAGCAAAACAAAAACAGAAACACTCATGAGCTTTTATTCGTGAAGAACTAGTGGAGGTGTGGGTAGTGCATTTTGTTGTGGTTGTAATAGCAAATCCAGTGATTATCCAAGCTGAAAAAAGAATCGAAGAACAAAAGCTCTTCGTATAAAGAGCTTACATCGATATGGACCAGTAGGTCTGTGCCAATAAGGGAGAGAAAAAAAAAGAGCTTACAGCGAACGTCGTGGGAGACACTTCGCAGGTCCGAGCTGTTACTCCACAAGTGGCTCTCCAATGCGTCGACATAGACGAGATTACTGCTGCGGAAGATGTAAAAACTGCAAGGAGCAAATGGAAATAGGAGAGTTGAAATGTCAGTCCGACTGAGAAGGCCTTCCGGGACGTAGGTAGCAGTTATCAAGCTTCCAGTGTATGCTGCCGACAAGGCGTTGTGAATTGGCAAAGTGGAAGTGTGGTTGTCAGTATGCTCACTGCGGGGCGGGTTTCCCTGCAACCAGAGATATGCCAGGAGTTTGGACATATGGCACGGAACAGCTGAGGACCAGATATATCGAAACGGTGCAGTAGATCCGGAAGGATGGTCATAAAGCAAACGAGTGTAAGAAGCCATCAAAGTGCATCATCTGTGAAAATAAGGGGCGCAGGGACCACTTCACTAGTGGCCCAAAATGTCCACCGTTCAAACAGGCGATGTCCGGTAAATCTCAATTTGATACCGCGCAGCAAATGCTATGGCAATCCACGAAGGAAGCGAAGTGCGACGTAGCAATCATCTAGGATCCGTTCCGTATCCCATCCGGAAATGGTAACTGTGTAGCGGATGAAGTTAAAACCGCTGCGATTTGGACGGTTGATATCTCCTACAGGAAGTTGTGTATCGCGCGACACAGGGTGTTGTGATAGCCAAAGTCAACGGCTAACGCACCTCCACGCTGGACGATAGATCAATTCAATCAGGTGCTCGACCTAATATTGGAGACTTGGCAACAAGAAGCCGGTCGTCATCGCCAGCGATTTTAATGCCTGAACGGTGCAGTAGGGAAGCCGCTTCACAAATTCCAGAGGTTGGGGCCTGCTGGAAGCATTGTCTAGATTGAACGTAGTTTTAGACAACGAAGGATCCACAGGCACCTATCGAAGAGATGGAAGACATTCTATTATCAATGTTCTGCAGTCCGGCATTAGCGAGAAGCACGAATTGGAGAGTTTATGAAGACTATACCCATAGCGATCACCAAGCGATCCGATCCAAGAGATGCTTACAAAGTGACTACAGCAAGGATAAAAGGCCCAGCTACTCCACCCGAGAGGTGTCCAGAAAAAGCTGAAAGCTATAGTGGATGGACTGTTCCCGCAGCACGAGGTTTGGCCTCCTGTAACGTATGAGGAGGTCGCTGCTGATATGGAGAGATCCCCGTAATTCCAGCCAGGAGCTCATCACGGTAGCGAAAAGCTTAAAAGCCAAGAAAGCGCCAGGACTAGATGACATCTCCAACTTGGTTCTGAAAACAGTAATATTCAACAAAACCCGGATATGCTTCGAAGCAATTGCAGAAGTGCATCGACGACGAAAACTCCCCCGATCGTTGAAAGCGGCAGAAATTGGTTCTGCTGCCGAAGTCCGGCAAGCCACCCGGAGATCCATCAGCGTATAGACCTATATGTCTGCTGGACACGGCTGGAAAACTCCTTGAGAAGGTGATCTCCAACAGACTCGGAAATTACACAAGGTGAGATCGAACTATCGAGGGTGCAGTTCGGGTTCCGAAAAAGTTGTACATCTACGCTATACGGTTAGTTGTTCAAGCAGTCGAAGCGGCCATGAAGCATAAGAGAAGAGGGAATCGCTATTGTGCGGTCGTGACTTGAGACGTGAAAAAGGCATTCAACAGCGCTAGTTGGGAAGCAATAGCTAGATCACTACACCGGATGGGACTTCCCGAATATCTCTGCAGAATGTTGAGGAAATACTTTCAGAACCGGACGTTGGTCTACAAAACGCGTGAGGGACAGAAGAGTGTAGGCATAACAGCGGGTGTTCCTCAAGGCTCTATCCTGGGCCCGATGCCGTGGAACGCGATGTACGATGAATTGCTGCAGTTACGTTTACCAAGAGGAGTGTAGATTGTTGGCTTCGCGGACGCTGCCGTACTCATAGTAATCGGTGAGTCGCTGAACGAAGTGAAAAGTACGGGCCACGGCGGCGGTAGAAATGGTCGAAAACTGGATGTGCGGGAGGAAGTCATCAAAACCAAAGTATTGATGATCATTGATCAGCAATCGAAAGGCAGTACAGCATGTTAAATTTTAGTCGGAGAACTTACCATCGACTCGAGGCGAGAAACGAAGCATCTTGGGGTGTTGATCGACGACCGGCCAACTCCAACAGCAATGTCGCCTGTGCCTGTGAGAAAGCGGCCAAAGCAATTGCAAATCGGTGGTCAGGAGCGGTACAAGGAGACTCCTTGCCAGCGTGTCGACGTCGGTACTTCGGTAAGAAGCTTCTGTCTGGGCAGCTGGACAGCTATCAAAGAGGAACCTGGCGCGGCTGAATAGCACATACAAGCTGACTGCTATGAAATTAGCCACGCGGATATTTACCCAGTTAGCCTAGTGGTTAAGGCTTACTTACCTTACCCATCAGGCTAAGGCCGGGGTGGCCACTGCTGTACATAGTAGCCGTCTCCATTCCACTCGCTCCATGGCTGTCTGTCTCCAGTTCCGCACTCTGCGTAGGGTCTGCAAGATTCGAAGGGACTCGAGAGTGTCCCTGATACTTGAACTACGCACATCACTCGATCCATCGTCGCCTTGATCAATCGTATCAGTTTATCCGGGAATCCGTATTCGTGCATAATCTGCCATAGCTGTTCTCGATCGATTGGATCATACGCCGATTTGAAATCAATGAACAAGTGATGTGTGGGCACGTTGTATTCGCGGCATTTCTGCAACGCCAGGCGGATGGCGAACGTCTGGTCCGTTGTAGCGCGTACACCCATAAATCCAGCAAAGTGGTTAAGGCTATGGATCGCCAATCTGGAGAGGCGAGTTCGATTCCCGTTTCGGTCGGGAAAATTTTCTCGACTCTCTGGGCATAATGTATCATTGTACTTGCCTCACAATATATAAATTCATGTAATGACAAGCAAAGAAAGCCCTTCAATTAATAACTGTGGATATGCTCAAAGAACACTAAGTTGAAGCGAGACAGGCCAAGTCCCAGTGAGGACGTAGAGCCATAAAGAAGAAGAATATTTACCCAAAAGCTCAACTTTACATGCTTGTTATTTCATTCGACGAGGTTCAATAAATTCAGAGCCCCGAAATCAGGATCCCAAAATATGAATTTTGCATTATGCTCATTTCCGAGTATCGTTTACACAACTCCAGCCAACCTTAAAATGAAGTCAAACACAATTCGCTACAATTTTGCGATTCCGTTTCTAAACACAGCGGTGGTGCTTTATGATTCCGGCTGGGGCTCCCCACTAGGGTGCCCCACTTGCACAGTCTCGATTTGACAGACGAATCGGTATTATTTATTTCATTCGGATATATCCAAAAGAAAAAGCGGCTTAGACTATTGGCAGAAAAAAACCGGGAACCCACAGGAAGGATTCGGAAAAAGATTTATAGCAATAATTCCCCACCAGCCTCCCCCTGGTACAGAATATAGCCGTGGTACCGTCACTGCAGGAAAGACGACTGTGCCACTTTATGTGAACAGCTGAGAGTTATGATGGCATAAAGGACTTCAACTGATTAATTGTATTCTTCTTTTTATCAATCTTCTGTTTTTTCTAATTCTTTTTCTATCTGCTTTCTGCTATTTTATCTCTTCTATTTTCTATCTACGATTCCTTGTTTCTAGTCTATCTTCTAATAACTCTGCATAATTCTCATCTGTTCTGTTTCCCCTGTTTTATATCTTCTATCGTCAATCTTTTATCTAATTTCTTCTATTATTTATCACTGTTTTTCAATTTGCTTTTCTTATATATTTTTCCTTTCCTTTGTATATTTAGTCTGTGCTGAAACGAAATTTTACTAAACAATCTGTAGTGGATCATGTACCACTCTACACCTCCACGATCCCTTTGGGCGCCAAATTCTTGACTTATGAACCTCTTCCCCAAGGGAGGGCCCGCACCGGAGACCGGACGACGACCGACACTTTTCAAAAGTCGGATTACGTCAGCAATCTGGCAAACGGAAATCGAAGTGCGGATTAAAAAGCATGGCGTGCCACACAGAGCTACAGTACTACACAAAGAAGCTCGTGCACGGTTTGGGGATCGGTTGCGTCCCATTCATATTAATCTTTCACTACCCGTGATCCGTGCAGTTTGGAAGGGACGAAAGCAGCTCGTTGTTTGTATTTCGTGCGTTCTGAGCAGCGCGGTATACGTTACATAAATAAACTGAAGTTTATCTTCGTGAAAGGAGCTTTCTCCGATTGGAAGCTATAGAAATCCGGGAAATTTGGTTCGTTATAAATAAGATAGTTAACTACACCGTACCGCATCGCGCACTCGGTACATATTTATGAAACGTGGTGGCGCCATAATGGATGGTGCTGAATACCAAATGCTGCATTCATTAAGAAATGAGCATAAATAAGAAGGGGAGATGAATATGAAATTAAATTCCCCGGCTACGTGCAGGATGTGAGAGCTATATTTCCGGCGCGTTGTAAAGGATATGTCGTCGCCTAGTGTCGTCGCCTAGTGTCGTCGACGAGTGCCCGCGCGTGAAGAGAAGTGTGCGCCCCGCACACGTTCGGAACGAGGAGCAAACTTGTCATCATTATCAGGCAAATGCCAACCCGTTAATGGTGGCTTCAAACTCCGGTGCCGTATGCGAAGGGCTCATAATGAAGCCGTTTTGTAGCTGTTAGTGCTGATGAGGAAATTGTTTCGATGGGAATTCTATGAGACAGTTAATGAGATGTAGTAGTTGTGGTTTTTCTATACGTGGGTTTTCCAACAATATGTCAAAATTGTGATTGACAGGCTATGTTCATTTTATGTGTATTTTTAAAGGAGATAATCTATGTTCCCTTTAATGATTTTTTGATTATTTCCTGGATAACTTCACTGATTGATTAGTCAATGAAGTCTTTATTTTGCCAACTAAATTTATCATTTGAGCCTGGACATTTGAGATTTTTTATTCTTCAACCACCTAACCTAATTTACAGCTCATTTGTCCACTAGGGCACCCCGTGAGCGATTCTAATTGGCGGTTGCATTTACACTTTGTACACAGCGCCGAAATGTATTCTATTCTAATTCTACCTTTTCTAACTGGTTGCCTTTGCGCTGCTGTCACTTTTCTACCCTGTCCATGGTAGAATGATGAGCACGAGGATGTTGATGTGCGATTCTTGTTCCTTTTCCAATCCGTTTGGGGGTCCAATATAAGTTGCCGTTAGCCGATATCCAAGTTTCCGGGTCCGTTGGAGCATATGCTCAGAAGAGGGTGAGGTGTCAGCCGCTCTGGGGGGGAAGAGTAACTAAAAATTGCAAGTGCCGGGGCTGGGATCGAACCCATGACCATCAGCTTATGAAGTGAACGTGAAGCAACTACGCTACGGGCCCACAGACTCCAAAATAGATATTTCCAAAAGATTTCAGGAACGTTTCAGGGGAATTAAGGAGTCTTTTAACCCTCAAAGGGATACCTTAAATGAAGGTCCGTTTTGGGACCCTGGGGTCCATTGGACCCCAACATATATTCTCGTGTATCTCGTGATCCTTGCTTTTTAAAAGGGTGATGTTTTCAGCAAAGATGTTAGATATGTCAAGACCTATCTAGTGATAAATAATTTAGTACAGAAAATTTCCGCTAGGTGGCGCTACAGAGCATCCGAAAATGCTCTTAATCAATAGGATGAAACGTACTTAAGCAAGCGGACACGACGCTCATAACAATAGGGTAAATCGCGTTTCTGTAGATGGGTAGACATATATGTCCTGCGACTCAAAAGGGGTCGTTCAAATATTACGTAACGCTAGGGGACCGAGGCGGTCACGCGCTGTGTTACGCTTTATACAAAATTTTCAAATTTTCTGTACAATAGTTGCTACGTGGAGTAGAGAGGCATTCTAAAATTATCAAGTTTTGCGTTATATATCGCAAGATCCTGACTACTAGTAGAGTTGGTGTCTTCGGCAAAGTTGTTTGCTTTAGCAAAGTTAGTTGTGGGATGATTATTGACATAGTGTCTTCGGCAAAGTTTTTTGCAAACATCGGCCTTCATAAAAAAAACCCCAATAATTCATATTAGCCCTTCAGGATGCGCGTTGTACAACGGCGTAAAACACCATCAAAAATCTCGCTCGTCGTATACAGCGCGAGTGCGGTGCAATTTTAGGATCGAATAGGCGTGCGTCCTAAAAGGTTAACACTATAGAATCTACAGACTTGCGGATACATGGTTGAGTAATGAAATGGATTTTTATACATAATACCTAATTACTACATCAACGAGTAACGCGTAGTCAGACGATCATCTTTACATAGAACAACAAAATGATATCTTTTCATTGGACTAAGATATCGGTGAAATAAATTGATTGTGCAGGAGCATCATCACATCAACTTAGAATATTTTCTCTCGATCGAGATATCAGGTAACAAATGTATATTACAAAAGTCTTATTCATATGTAATCTTTGCAACTACACTTTCGCCACCTGGTGAGTCAATTCTGAAGTAAATTATCCATCAAATTGGAAGTATTCATATTGTTTGTAAATATTTTGCATCAAGACATTAACCTCAAAAGAAGTTTACTTTTTTAAGAACGTTTGTCGCTCAGGGTATCTAGGATGCTGAGCAAATATGTATGTTTTAGCGCCAGCTTGCAGAAAAGCATAAGCATAATTTTTATTATCAAATAGATCTTGATGTATTTAACACTTTTTTCCGAAGACACGAGCATTCTATGCATTCAGAATGTCAAGACATTGAAGCTTTCAAAGCGTAATCTGAATACACGATAGTGCCATCTGGGAGGATTTTCGGCGTGGCAGTCGCAATTGCAATCAAACGATCAGATATTCTCCTTCATCCGACGTTTCGATGTGTATTACATCTTCTTCAGGGAATTCTATGTTTGAGACAAGATAATTATACTATATATACTTAACATTAAACAATGGAAAAAGAGGCTTACAGGGGTGTTAATCGCTTTCGTTTTGAAAGGCTTTGTGGAAGCATAATCCGTCTGATAAACTATTTAAAAAACGTTGGAATCGACTTCTTGAACACTAGTTATGTTTTTGCCGAATTCGGTTCGCACTTCTAACAACACTACTAACGGCCAATTTGTTTAAGCTAAGTGGTGAATATGTGTGGAACCTATGTGGGGACAAGTTAAATGCTAATTTACCCTATATGCGCCATAAGTGCTGCTTAAATGCAGGTTCTGGCCCAATATACGGCTGATTAAATGCTTAAATTTCCTATCCCCCAGATTGTCAAAAATAAAAACAAAATATTTCCCCTGCCCATTTTATGGCTTCCCTTTTTCTCTTCTATTTTTATCCTCTCTCTCCTGTGCAACTTTTGAGGCTTGGGGTACATTTTGATATGCAGTTGTTGGTTTTTTGGCTGATTCCGGCGAAATTGGGATTTGATCTCTCGATCCTCGGATTGACGATGGTGCTGAGCCGCGCAGCGATGTAAGCTATAGATGATTAGATAATGTGCGTTGGTTTTTTGATCAATTTAAAGCAGTTGCTTCGTCAGATATACTTTGTGCCCGGCATGTGCTGATAATTAAATCGAGCATTGGAAAGTAGCCAAAAACATGGAATTTATTTGCCAAAGTATGTTTTTTAGTTGCTACTCTATAAATGACAGCACAAGCGAATGATAATGGCATCTACAGTCGGGGCACATAAATTAAAAAGTGGAAATGTGTTGTGGGTTTTAGCATCACTTATTCCACTCAGCAGATTAATGGCACTAATGTAGCAGTTATGCTGCTTGTTGACCAAAACATACCGTGCATCTGAAATGCTACATAACTGCTGTCAGATTTTAAGTAGCATTTCAATTGCTAATATAGGGCAGTTTAGCAGTCGAACTGCTTTCATACGGCAGTAAGCAGGTCAAATGCAGATATAAAACAGAAATACGGCTTATTCAAATGCTTAATGGTTACCTGGGTGGCTACGCCACTGGCAGCATAGAAATAATAAATCGAGGGCTAGCTGAAGTGGATAAACTTGTGGATAAAGATGAAACGCAGAATTTTGAAAAAGGTTTCAGTGCAATTTCGAAAGACTGTTCCCGGTTGGGTGACAAAACGTTCAATGCCAAAAAGGGCAAAGGGACAAAACGCTGAAAAAAGAAAGAATTTGTTTCCTTCAAAAGAATAAAGAACTCACTACAGCCTGGATTTGCTGGTTGGGTCACGATTGCGCCCCGATTAGCGAATCGTGTTCGTTCGTTGGAGCAATTGACAACTAATCGAAATGCTCAAGACACAAGCAAGTAATATTGAGAAATACGTCGCGAAACACTCACATGCTTGCACAAACGTTCTGTAACAGTAGCAGTAGCAACTCGACACTCGATCTCGTTTTTGTAATGACGCAGTTTTGCAGAATATTTCGCTTTTCGAAGCTGGTAGCGCAGACAGTGCTTGACAATCATCATCCAGCGATTGAGGTCCAAGTCTCATGCCCTGTACCGGTTGCATGTATACGTTACTCGACTATACTGGGTACAACTTTTGAAAAGCTGATTTCGAGTCTTTGAATGCAGAACGGCTGCAAATCAACTGGAGCCAGCTCGAGTTAATGGAAGATATTGACGAGGCTGTTGGATTCTTTACTAACTCCGTGCTGCAAGCAGTTACGACACACGTCCCGCCGCGACGGTCGCCCAGCAAACCGCCTTGGTCTAATGGTCGACTTCGTCTGTTGAAACGCCGCCGATCTTCTTCTTTGCGTTACTGTTGTAATCATCGATCGCAACAAGCTAAACTAGATTTGAACAGGACAACTCGAGAGCATAGGAGCTACAACGCATTTTTGTATTTTCACTATAAGTTTCGAACAGAGCAAAGCCTCAGAACCAATCCAAAAGGTTTTTGGTCATTCGTAAACTCCAAAAGAAATGAAGTCGGCCTACCAATATCGATGTACCTTGATGAGGTAACAGCCAACTGTGCCGCCGATAAATGTGAACTTTTTGCTGCACAGTTCAAACGCGCCTTCAACCGATGCCATGGATGCTGGTAAGCAGGTGGATGCGGTTTATCTGGATTTGAAAGCAGCATTCGACCGCGTAGATCTTCGAATCCTTCTCCAAAAACTTGCAAAATGTGGTGTAACAGCTGGCTTTATTGATTGGTTTGAATCATACCTCACCAAACGTCGACCATGCATTGCAAACTTTTAGGCGTTTATATTTCTGCCCCAATTTATAAGTCCCTTTTTTATTCTTTTTGAGTGGTTATCATCTCTCTCACTTGTTTAGAGCTGTATTGTATCTGTACGGATCAGAATATATCGATAGCGTAAAAGTTGTGCTAAAAAAGAACTCAAGAAAATTATCAGATATTGAGGACCTACAATGAAGATTTTTTTTTTGGAACTACACCATAGACTTCCATTTTTTCGTCAAATCATGCTTATTTTATTGGAACTTGAGCTTTGATAACAAATTAATTTAAAGATTTAAATTGTGAGGCACCTTGGGCGTTAACGGGTTAAGACGAGCCAAGGATTCAGATACCCACTGTACTAGAAGTCATTGTATTGTGCTCTGGTACGTTCCATTCTGGAATTTGCTGCTGTGGTATGGAGTCCATTTCACATAAGCTGGATTACTCGAATTAAATCCGTGCAGAAGAAATTCGTGTGATTTGCCCTGAGAAATCTTCCCTGGCCTGATCCGGAAAACCTGCCTCCATATGCGGAACGCTGTCGTTTTTTGGGGATCGATACTCTGGAGGACCGGCGTTATGCGTCGCAAGCCACTTTTGTTGCAAAATTGCTCAAAGGTGAAATCGATTCGCATAACATATTGGCAAACATCGATATCTACGTCCCTGAGCGGCCGCTGCGAAACAGGAGTTTCGTTAGTCTCGGTAGCTCAAATACTTTATGCTGGTAGCACGATCCGACTAGACACATGACAATGAAATTCAGCCAAGTTTTCAATATCTTAGACTTCAATGTACAAACTTTGACGCTGCGTAACCGTTTTATAGAATATTTTAGACGTAATTAAGTTTGTGCTGTTTATGTTTTAAGTATGTTTTATATGTTTATATTCATTAAGACCATTTTTATGTCAGATGGATCAAATCAAATATAAACATAAATAAATAAATAAATAAGTATATAGGACTCGCAACGCGACGGCGGTCAGACGTCAAACTCGTTTTGACATCAATTTTGACATTGGCAGTGCTTTTTAGTTGGGTTTTGCCCCAATCCCAAGTATAGTTAGTTAGTTAGTTAATTTATTTTCGACACTTTACACATTAGTGTGCATTCGTGTCGGTCCTAGGGATATTTTACAATTTACAAATACATGAAATCGTTCTTCTCACAGCTTACTGTACAATCCTGTATCATGGAAAAATTTCAATATGTTTTAATGGTTTTTTTGTTCGTTGTTCAGAGCACTTCGTAAACTGGTTGAGTCTATGTTGTTTTCCCGTCGTTCATTATCGTATTTTCTGCATTGCAAAATCAGGTGCTGCACATCCAGAAGTGTACCACAGCATTCACACGAAGGAGGGGGTTCTTTCTTCAGTAGGAACATATGTGTAAGCCGCGTGTGACCAATCCGGACTCGCGTCAGCACGCGTTGGTCGGCCGCACTACCATGATCCTTCCACCTGTACGTATCGTGCTTAACTTGTCTCAATTTTGCTTCTCTGCGTCCATACCATTGTGTACTCCAGCGGCATCGTATCGCTTGCTTCACCGCTCTCAAGATGTCCTCACCTGGGATTGGGATACACAGCGCAACATTTTTTTGTCTCAAGAGCAAACTTATGTGTCTCCGAAGGATTTTGGGCCGCTGAATCCGAATCCGGGCTCAGATTTGCTCTAACACGCCACAATTTTGAGTTATACCTCAATTTATAGGGCAAAATATGCGATTTTGGGGTTTTTTGACTGCAAGCCATAAAGCGTGGAAATATATTTTTTAAGCAATCAAAAGGGTAATTGGTCAATTAACATATAAATTAACGACTCATGCAAAATATTTCGTTTTACCTAATCAAATTTGACAGATTTAAGCATTTTATGTTAGTATGAAAACTTGCATGCAACTTTTGGAGGATGACTTGTATGGGAAATATCGTACCTAACATAAATCGCTTATAACTATCAAATTCGATTTGGTAAAACGAAATATTTTGCATGAGTCGTTAATTTAGATGGTAATTGACCAATTAACCCTTTGATTGCTTGAAAAAAATATTTCCTTGCTTAATGGCTTGCTGTCAAAAAAGCCCAAAATCGCATATTTTGCCCTATAAATTGAGGTATAGCTCAAAATTGTGACGTGTTAGAGCAAATCTGAGCCCGGATTCGGATTCAGCAGCCCAAAATCCTTCGGAGACACATAAGTTTGCTCTTGAGACAGACAAAAAGTTATTTTTTGTTACGCTGTGATATCAATGAGGTTTTGTCGTCTGGCCTCAAACGCTAATCGGTCAGCTTCAGTGTTTCCGTTGACTCCAGCGTGTCCCGGAATCCAGCAGAACCGAATGGATTTGTTTCGCGCTATTTGTTCAATTTCCTGTATCCACGGATGTTTAGATGTTCCCGCTTCCAACGCCTGCAGACAACTAGCAGAATCTGTAAGGATCGCTATTTCCTTGCCAACATTCGGTATCGAAACCGCCATCTTTATGGCATATGCCTCGGCAGAGAAGATGCTGCATTCCATGGGAAGGCTGTAAGTTCCCACTAAGCCGTTTGTATAGAAAGCGGCTCCTACCGTGTCCTCAGACTTCGAACCATCCGTATAGAAAACGGTTGATTGGTGGAAACGTGTTGACAGCAGTTGCCGAACAACAGGGCGTACTTTTTCCGGTGGGTCTCCGGCTCGAATGGTTTTCTTCACGTCCCATACAATCGATGGCTTTCTCGCATGCCACATATAATCACTATGTCGGACAATCTGGGCAACTGAGGGGAGTGCTGTTCCCGTGAGTTCGACTAGGCGATCCGATACTCGTCGGATAAGAGGGAGAGAGTTGTTGTTACGCTATTTTGCCAGAAGTCGAATGGCTACCTGCGCTGTTGATTGCAGTGCTAGGAGTTCAAATGGTAAAGTGCCAGCTTCGGCCATGATCGATTCTATTGGGCTTGTCGCAAAGGCACCGGAAGCTAACCGTATCATCTTATTGTATACAGGTGCGAGTGTCTGTAGAGTATCAGGTCCTCCTCTACTCACTAAACCGATTCCGTATGTAAGCTTTGAAGTGATAAGGGCGGAGCCAACCTGTAATAGGGTTGTTCGATTGCCACGTGGGAGTTTTCCTCCAATCATCTGTAGGATTCGTAGTCTTGAATCACACGATTTCTTCACTTCTTGACAGTGAGGTTTAAAGGTCAGGGTCCGATCAAGGGTAAGGCCTAGAATTCGTAGACGGTTCGTCCTCGAGACGGTGATTCGATCGATAGTAACCTCCTGCGCCGGCGGCCGACGCGCATTGGGGCTACAATAGAAGATGTGCGACTTTTTTGCAGATAAGGCAAATCCAACGCTTTTGGCCCACTGGTCGACAGCTTTGACGGCAGTTTGTAGTTTACATCGACCTTCTTCTTTTTTTCTTCGTACAATGAGGAGGATGTCGTCAGCATACAAAATAATTTCAATTCCGTCCGGTAGCACGCGAAAAATGGGTTGCATTGCGACAAGAAAGAGGGTCACCGACAGAACAGAACCTTGCGGTACTCCATTTTCCAGCGGGTATTCCTGAGAAAGGTGTCCTCCTACAGAAACCTGGAACGTTCGATTCAAAAGAAAGCTCTGAAGTATATTCAACATACGACCACGAATTCGCCAAGACTTTAATGTTCGCAGTATGCCATGTCGCCAGGTTGTGTCATATGCCTTCGATAAGTCTAGAGAAGCTATCAAGCAGTGTTCATCTGTGGTTGGTAAAGACCTTTCCAGTTCGGCGAAGTATGTTTCAGTGCCATGCCCCGCGCGAAATGCATGTTGACGATTGTCGAGTCGCCCTCTGGACTCAAGCTCGGTGATCAGGCGACGATTAATGATACGCTCGAAGACCTTCGCCATACAACTTGTAAGCGAGATTGGCCGAAAAGCATCAGGCCCGGAATCATTGCAGTTTGATTTAGGGATAGGAACAACGATAGCGTTTCGCCAACTGGCAGGAAACTCACCATTGCGCCAAATTTCGTTCAGCAGATGAAGAAGCGTTGTTTTCACGGACAGAGGAAGACGTTGGAGCAACGGATATCCTACCATATCTGGACCTGTAGAGGCACCTCGCCCTTTGTCGAGAGCCCACAGTAGTTCGTTCAGGGTAATATCAATATTATACACGTCTCCAGTATTGTGCGAAACACCAGGGGACACTCGTTCTGCTGCCGCCTTAATCGTTTGAAACGATGGGGGATAGCTAGATGTCGCCGATCTATCGCTGTAAGCTTTTGCCAATTCTTCCGCTGCTTCAACGGGATTATCCGTAAATCCATTCTCTTGTTTGAGTACTATTGGGCGATGTTGACGATTGCCACGTAGAGTATTAACAGTTCGCCATAGTTCAGTCGTAGGGTAATTGTTCCCTTCGTTGTGGTAGTACCTAATGTTGCGGTAGTGGCAATTGAGCACTTTTTCGACTGAAATGTTACCAAAAGGCATTTTTAATAGATGTATTATGCTTAAATTATGAGATTGCACCATTTGTGTGGTTAAGATTTGCCCAAAAACCTATTTTAAAAAATATTTTCCTTAAATTTTTTGCTGCTGTGTTCCTATTGTTGCGGTAGTGTTCCTAATGTTGCGGTATCCCATATGATTTCAATGGCATACCGCAACAATAGGAACCAAAATTAAATTTTACCTCCATAATAGGAACAGTGTGCCTAATGTTGTGGTAAGCGATTTATGATCGAAAACAGAGAGAAACGATAGTTTTTATATTTTTCCAAGCAAATTTGGATAGAAAACTACCAACTAACGTTTTGCAACCCTTCATTAGATGGTACGATCATTGTTTTTAAAATGAATTTACCTTAATACCACAACGATGGGCACACTTACCCTAGTGCTGTTTGGTGAAATTTTCGCCACAAAATTTTCCCACGATTGTTCCTTCGCTCGTTCGATTGCCTTCCGCGCTTTAGCTCTAGCTTCCTGGAATCTCGTCAATGCTGCTGGCTGATCTGGGTCATGCTGCTGGAGACGCCGTAGTGACCGTAGACAGTTTCTTCTTTGTCGGATTGCTGCTTTGACTTCAGCGCACCACCACGGCACCGCTTTTGGTCCAATTCGGCCACTGCTTCGTGGAATGGATTTCATCGCTGCTATAGTAATCTACTCAGTAAAGCTGCTTACGTCCCACTCAACGTCGGGTCGGATGGTTTCTGCTGTGATTCGTTCGTATAATGACCAATCAGCTTCGTTGTACAGCCATTTTCGTCGCGTTGTTCGTTCTTTCGATAAACCGGGCAAGGACACGGTTATCGGGAAATGATCGCTGCCATGTGTGTCCGGTAGAGTTCGCCAGACGAACTTATGAGCCAGGCTCTCTGAGCAGATTGTCACGTCTATCGCCGAAGTGTTTCCTGTAGCCGGATCAATTCGAGTTGCAGAACCGTCGTTCAATATAATTAACTTTTTGGTTAGAGTCAATTCGGCGATAAATCGCCCAAGCACATTTGAATTTTGAGACCCCCATGCGAGATGGTGCGCGTTAACGTCACCAAGAAGTAACACCGGTCCTTCTAGTTGCTCGAGTAACTTACCAAATGCTGCCTGACAGTCAGATGAGTTCGGTGGAATGTACACAGACACCACAGTTACCTGAATCGGTGCGTAGAGACGTGCAGCAACATAGTACAAGGTTGTGTCAACATGTATACGCTCATAGGGTATACCTTCCTTGATGGCAAGTCCTGCTCCATGTTGCCAGTAGTGTACACTGTTGGAATGCAACAGTAATGTGTATTGCCTGTCGATGAAACCCGATGTGATAACCGACTCATTCACTTTCGTCTCTTGAAGCGCTATAACACTGGGTTCAAGGTCGGAAATGAGAAGTTTCAATTTGCTTAAATTGGCCCTTAGACCACGCACATTCCATTGAAGCGCAAAACAATAGCCTGACCGACTATCTGTGGATGCTAAGGTAGTTGACGATGACGTCGATGATCTTCTTGTATTCAAGTTAGCTGTGGAAGAAAAAGGTTCCACGGTAGGCTCTGCGGTTGGTTGTTGTTCAAGAGAGAAACTTGCCTGTGGGACGCTTTGCCCCACAGTGCCAGCTGCTGTCGAAACCATTACACAAGTCCTCCTAATACCGACAACAGCCGGCACCGGGGAAGCGCTTTGTGTAATGTTCGTCTGCTGTCTTCTTGAGGGATCTTCCAGTTGTGTTTCTGGTACAAATTCGTTGCTATCTGTAAAGATACAAGGCGCGGCAGTACCTGATTGATTTTGAAAAACATGAGAACTGACCTGTGGGACGTCTCGCCCCACAGTGCCAGCCGTTGCCGAAACTACTACACGATTGCTTCCAGATCCACCGGCAACAGCTGGCACTGGGGAAAGACTTTGTGTAGTATTAGGACTATCTTCGTCGTTAGCTGCGATGCTGTTTGATGTTGGTGGGGGTTGGTTGTTGTTTTCGATTGTTGGTCGGCGGCCATGGCAAAGAAGGGCTACCCCTTCCCCCTGCCGTCTACCCATTGTGTTCGATGTTGTGTTCCTATGGGTTCATTCAAATATTACGTAACGCAAAATTCGACAATTTTTGACCCCCTCCCTCCCCCACGTAACAACTTTTGTATGGGAAATTTTGAAATTTTGTATGAAGCGTAACACAGTGCTAGACCCCCTCCCTCCCCCATCAGTGTTACGTAATATTTGAACGAACCCTATTCGTTATTCCATCGGCTACAGCGGTGAATTCGTTATCAACGGGTTGGGGTAAGACGTCCCGGACAACTCCTTCAGCCGGCTGTACTTGCGTCGGAAGAGGTACTACACATTCCCAACTTCCGAACCGATTAGTCTCGTTGTCCGTGTGCATGCCGAGGTTGACATTGTTATCCGAACTTTGTTGGAAAGATGGGCTATCGAAAACGCTGTTTTGACGTTATCTCCGATACCTCTGGTTCCTCCTCAGAATAATCCATTTCGGTGAGGTCGAACGTGCCAGTAGTAGTCTTTTTAGTTTTCGGGGGTGGGCTTGTATTTGGAGAAGTGGCCGGTTTGTTACTATCACTTTTTGGGAGACGTCCACGCTTCGTCTCCTGAATGGCTGGCGAGTTGTTCCTCGATCGGGTGATTGGGCCAGTTGTCGCTACTGTTGCTATTTTCTGTTCTCTGTGGCGTGGTTTTTCTTGGCTGGCGGATTGCTCGTTGCTACGGTGTTGATGTTGATGAACATTTTGTTGCTTTACCTGGTTGATGAACGACATCATCTGTTCAATTTTTTCATCTTTCCTTTTGCTTTCTTCTTGCAGCCTAGCAATTTCCTGGTCCTTTTTTACCATGGCCGCTTCCAGATCTAATAGCTTCTTCTCGAGTGCGTTTTGTTGGGCTGCTACTTGGGCGTAACTGCCACCTGTTTGCAGCTCAGCGCGTTTTCTGGCCTCAGGAAAGGATATGTTTTCACGTACTTTAATTTTAATCACATCAACCTCTTTTTTATACACCGGGCATTGTCGGCTGGTGGGTCGATGATCTCCTTTGCAGTTCAAGCATAAGGGTGCTTCGCTACATTCATCGCCATGGAAATTGTTAGAGCAATTGACACAGCGTTGTGGTCCAGGACAACGGATGCGAGTATGTCCATAACTGAAACAACCATAGCAGAGCATGGGATTGGGAAAGTATGGGCGAGTGGGTAGACGTCTCAGCCCCACTTTCATAGTTTCCGGGTATGTTGTGGTACAGAAGGTCAAAATTAGCGCAGGTGTGTTGACTTTTTTTCCTCCCTCATTTTTGGTGATTCGTTGGACACGGGTCACTTTCTCACTACTCATTTCCGCCAAAATATCTTTCTCTTCCATCCGGATCAGTTCGGAGGAAGACAATATGCACCTACTAATGTTCAATTTTGGATGAGGAACGACTTCTACTTCGGTTCCATCGATGAGCTTCGTCAACTTTAGTAGCTTGGCAACTTGGGTTGGATTACGGACATGCAAGGTATATTTGGTTCCGTTTGCTTCTGTTCTCGCATCTTCAATTTCTCCACCGGCACATGCTTCCACCGACTTACCAATTATGTACGGGTTGATTGGTAGTTGTGCACCATCCTTTCCGGTCATCTGCAGAAACGTCAACTCTCCAAATTGATTGGTAGGATCCATGAATTCCGGCAATCTACGCTTGACGGACCCCCCTGGGTCACCGCTACTAGCGGCCGCCATGATTCACGCTTGTTTCACAGCTTAGATGGCAACGGTCACCCGTTACCTACCCCAAAATTTAGCGTATAGAAAATACACGAAACTTATAAACTTTTCGGTGTTTTTTTTTTATTTCCAAGAAATCTTGCTTCTAGCGCACCGCGATCTACACCACCGAAAAAATGAATGAATGTGGTAGGCTTGCCTGCTGACAGTTTATTGTATTACTCCTCCGAAGCACTTTGCGCACATAGAAAACCACTTTTTTCGGTCGTTTGTTCTCGAAATTTCACAAATCTTCACTAGATAACGAATCAATAGCACTTCCCGCACCGACTGAACAGTTTTGAGATTGCGGCGATCGCGAAAACTGGAGAAAAAACCGTGTTTTTAACGATAGCACGTACTCTAACAACCGAACGAAACGGCGTGAATCCCAAGTATAGATGACAGCTCTAAGGTATGCTAGATCGCCATTTTTTCCACCCATATTTAAAAATTAGTTATGAAATCCCAATTGAGCTCTGTGGAAAACAATTTACCACTACTAAGGCAAAGTAGGATCTAGCATACATAAGAGAACTCTTATCTATACTTGGGCCCCAGCCAGTGAACATCATACCATCGCGATGCATCGAGACAGCCTAGCCTATCTAACGAGCACCCAACGAACGGATCGGCACTGTATTTGCATAAATTACTCGTTTTCAACGTTTTTTTGCTTTTGACGTTTTGCACTTTTTGACATTTTGGCATTCGATGTGTTGTTCCTAAGGCCTAAGCCATGTTTCACGTTTCAGAGAGCGAGCAAATGCACTAAAGTGACATTAACCTTCGTAGCAACGTCACTCTTATCGCACAGAGGGACGAACTAAAAAATAGTGGGACATTGAGTTTTACGGCAATATTGTTGATTATAGCCATTCGATGTCTTGGGAAGGGTTTAATGATTTTTTAAGTACTTGTACTT
This sequence comes from Aedes albopictus, assembly GCF_035046485.1. Classification (NCBI taxonomy): domain Eukaryota; kingdom Metazoa; phylum Arthropoda; class Insecta; order Diptera; family Culicidae; genus Aedes; species Aedes albopictus. Next base: position 164,798,974 of record NC_085137.1, on the reverse strand, counting down.
TTAAAAGATTTAACTTTTTTTGTTAAGATGGGTATACACCCAGATAAAAAAATATTTGTTGTTAGTAGTCAAAACTGAATGGCGTCTATGAAAACATTGCAGATGAAGTTTTTTTTTTGAGAAGCTATGTCAAAGACGGAAAAATTCCATCTCTAAAATTAAGTCTGAGCAATAATTGAGCCTTAAATTTTATACCCCCTTCAAAAGTGTTTTTTCGCCATAACTTTTTTGTTCTAATTTTTCGGTTTTACAATGTTTGGAAAAGTTGGAGATACTGTAAAAATGCGTATATTTTCGGAAGGGTGTAAAATTCTATCTCATCGTTTTAAGGTGGTACGGCATTTTTTTCACTTTTTCAGTATAAATTTCAAAGCGTCCAACTTTAAAAGTAGCAGATATTAGCAGCATAACATTTAAACAGAAATTAATAACTGTCGAAGCATATAACAAACACAATGGGATCGAGCGGGGTTCTTAGATTTTTCAAATTAACAATTACTACTGTTAAACCGTTTTTTTCTGTATAACTTTCGTGAATAAGTTTTTAGTTGTTTTTGTGTTCTGCAAAGTTGTTGAGATTTCAAAAATACACGTTTTTGTAGAAAATAGCAAATGACTCAATCTTCAATTAAAAGCCTCTACGATCATAAATTTTTATAATAGAAAAAAAAGACAAAAAAAAAATATTTATGGTAAATCGAAAAGATAGTACAGTTTTATCCTTTCGATGTTTTGTTCTTTCGAAGTTTTGTCACTTTGCACTCGGTTTTCGATAACAAACAACGCTACACAGTATAGGCCTAGCCGCTTCAATGCTTGTAATGCATCTCTGATGTGCTGCATGCATTAATATTGACAAGAAAAACAATAAAATTAGTCGAGTACATCATTTTTCGGAAGTCTTTTAATGGCTGCGTATGTGTGGACTAGACTAAACTAGACTACATGGATTTTAGTGTAATTTGGAGATTGCGCTTTTCCAAAAGATCGTTAAATTAAAAAAAAAAACTATGTGTTATGACATTCAAATTATTCATCATGGTTTGATAACAACAGGTTAACTAGCAGTTTCATCTTACCCTGCCCATTTCAACTGGCGCCGGTGATCCTTAACACCTTCAAAGCAAGTCATCTCCACTAAATCAACAACATTAACCATTCAATTCATGCGGATAAACTTTGTTTACTTCAAGTTTACCGCAATCTTGTATCATACCATTTAAGAAATGCGAGAGCCCCCATTAAGCTGTTGTTTGAGTAGACGATCCTTCTTTGATGTGGTTGACTTGAGATGCCGGCTGATGTGATGTTTACCCAACCCATTCATGCATGGAAGGAGCGTAATATGTTCTAATCAGCCACAATGTTGCAAAATCAAACTAAGGGCATACGCCTACAATATTTCAGTAACAAATTTTGAAAACGACGTATAATCAATGGTGTATCATTGATTATACGTCGTTTTCAAAATTTGTTACTGATTTGAAATAAATCCACACTAAGAGCTACCCAGGAACGCATCACCTAGAACACTACTGGAGACGACAGAATGCATGAATGACTGACCGGTTGATGGCAACCTTCGGACCAAAATACACAAAAACGAGTGCGCGCAGTGCGGTATCGTTTGGCAGGAAATTCACCGATGCGAATCTTCCAATCAAGCGAGTATCACATGACAGCGAAACGCCATCTGCTGCAAAAGCAAGAAAGCGATTGCTCAGAAACTGCTTTACCGTTGAGGAGGTTGGCAATTTGAAATGGAAGTTGCTTCCAGCAGTTGCGGTAATTCTAAACTTTTGTGACGCGAACGACATTTTTCCGTCTTTGGCTTTTTCCATTTTTTAACGGGATATAGTCTTTTCGAAATATTGCCACCTCCGTTTTGTTCGAAATTGGTTTTGGTAAATTAATAATCATTTACCTACATCAAATTCAAAAAATCCAGGTGCTACCCTGATCTTTGCTCTTGTTCTGCACGGAAACCGTTTTCAAATATAATACTTCATTATTTTAAAAAAGTTCATGAGTAGTGCGGAAATGGATCTAGTTTCGCCTCAATATGCATAGCTTAATTTAGCAGAACAGAGGGATTACAAAACACCGCATTAAGTTTAAAATATTTTTTTTTTTCATTTTATTTTATTTTATCTTTATTAACCCTGGAGCGATCGCGCTGTTGTATTTTGTACAACACGTTGAAAAAAATCTCGCTTTTTGTACTCAGCATTGGCGTGGTGCTGACGGTGGTGGCCAACCGCGCGAGTTATGGAAGGTTAATGCCATTTTTTTTTTGCCCGGGCCTAGTTCATCTCGGGACCCACAGCTTTAGTGGCCTTCCGAAGGGAGAACTCACCTTTTGTAAGTACCGTGATTTCGGGTGAAATTGATCAGTTTTCATAGTTTTTGGCATTTAATTTTTGGATATTCATCGATATGGTTAAGCTCAATGCTTTAAAACAAGTACAAACATAGTTTTTATCAGTATACGAGGTTGAAACTTTGACTGTAAATCATGTTATTATAATAAATATAATTTGAAATACAACCCAAGTAACCACGCTGTTGAAGCTGCACGTATTGCATATAAAAAGCGCATATGTTGACATGCATTGCCCTATATTAACCATTAGAGATGAATTAAAGTGACAAGTGGCGCCACTATTGTTGACTTACGATTATATTGGTATAATCGTAATTCAACATACAGGGGATGGTCAAAATGATTGGGATAGGCAACTTTTTATCTCCCACAAAAAAAATCAACATGCTGTAACTTTTCATGGAGTGCATAAAAAAATCTCAAATTTTGACTGTTTGTTAACCTGTTATATGTGCATCATTGGTACAAATTTGGGCTCGATTGATTAATATTTCGTGAAGTTAGAACCGTTCGGGTGAAACACTATTTTTTGGACAACTAAATTTTGCACTGTCATGTCTCGAAAACCAGTGAACCGAATTGAATGATTTTTTTAACGTTTATCAACAATATATTGATACTTGATATGACGTTATAAAATTTAATATTTTCTCACGACGAATAAAGTTATACCAGGTTGAATTTTTTACCTATATAGAGGAAAATAAGTCAAATTTACAATATTGCGATTTTTTTTTTCGACTTAGACTTTGATGCAATTAATTTCGTCGTACTCATATTTCGCTTTCGATTTCGCTGTCACTCTCAGTCGCAGGGTTTTTGCAACTCGCCCGATAATGTGACAGTTTTCGCCGACCGTCTCAATGTTTACCATTAAGGTCTTTTGTTCTCGGTCCACCAGCTGGTCATGTTTACACAACAAAACCAGCTGGTGCACCGATGTTTACGTTCATCCTCATTGTTCTCGGCTACCAGCTGTTTATATTTTCATAACAAAATCAGCTGGTTTTGCCTGAATCGGGGAAAGAAGGCGAAAATGTGTCATAAATGTTAGGTTAGTACCAAATTAGGGTGAGTTCAATTTCGTCGCTTAAGTCTGATTATTCGTAAAAAATACAATACCACACAAAAATTATTAAATGTGTCCTTCCTTCAATCTAAATAGGCTCTAATATATCTGATAAGGGATAATTTGAGAACAAAAGTGGAAAATCTTTGGATATCCACACTAAAATTGATTTACATTGATGTAAAAAAATACATTTTTTTTCAAGAAAAATCCAAAAAGTGTCAATCCATGATAACTTTTTTCAACTTTCAAAAAGTACCTATGTTTTAATAGTTTGTGAAGCATTTACATATTGTTAGTATACGTTCAAAATTTCATTCAATTCAGTTCACTGGTTTCCGAGATATGACAGCTCAAAAATGAGTTGTCTAAAAATAGTGTTTTACCCGAACGGTTCTAACTTTGCGAAATATTAATCAATCGAGCCTAATTTGTACCAATGATGCACGTATAATAGGTTGACAAACAGTCAAAATTTGAGATTTTTTGATGCACTCTATGAAAAGTTATTGCACGTTGAACTTTTTTGTGAGAGAAAAAAAGTTGCCTATCCCAAACATTTTGGCCATCCCCTGTAATTCAACATTAATGGCGCCACCTCCCACTTTAATTCAACATTGGTTTATATAGAGCAATGCATGTCAACATATGTGCGTTATTTATGGAATACGTACAGCTTCAACAGCGTGGTTACTTGGGAAAATAAAAAAAAATACTTTCGGGGTGCAATCGATCAGTCAGTGTAATATTTTCGTTAGTGCTGAAAATATTTTTCCTACCAGAAATAACCACTCCAGATGTTTGCCAAATTTTTACCAGTTTACTGAATTTTCAATTATACTACATAGTTTAAAGTTTTATAAATCCTAAAAACGCCTGAAAGTATGCAATTTTCTTACTAAATATGTGATAACTTTCAAAAAGTATAATTTTATGCATAATTTTGAATAAACTTTTTAATGACGAAATCGGGTTTAGCGAATACTTAGGAGCTAGAAACATTTGTCCGAATATTTATTACATGTGCAATACTGCTACGGTAACAAAAGTTTGAAAGTGTCTTTGGGGTAAGCCTAACACGCAATTTGAGAAAATATTTAATTTAATACAGAAAAATGTGACTAATTGGCTATAAAACATGTAAACTCATCACTCAATAACCCTTGAGCCAAATGATGGCCATTTCCCACATATATTTTTAAGTTTAGAGTGTTATTTTTGACAAATAAAAATGCTCCTCACGTCGATCAATTTTACCCGAAATGACGGTATGTCAGGGGGTGGGATTCGATATCAGGTCCTCGGTGTGATAGTCGGGGGTTTTGACCACCACACCATGTACGCTCCTTGTTAGTGTTTTTGAGACCTCGTAGCCATTGTTACGATACAAACAACATTAAATAAATTATATCACAGATCAGATCAACATCAATTTTCTATCACTTCACAAACGTGTTGATTGTAATTGTAAAAACGTTTTCAAAATTAAACAATTGTACGCAACAAATAAAAAAATACTAACTATTCGCCAAAAAAACTAGCAATGATTGTTTATTATGCCTCTTAAGTTTCTTAAAGATCATACGTGAAATTGTATTGAAATCAATTTGCTTGCATTGTTTTTTCACAAATCAAATTTTAAATTAAAGCAATTCATATATTATTCAATAACATATTTTACATGCATGCTTTTTCAAGATTAACGATTGATTAAATATTTTTCTTATGATTTGATCAATGATAATGATTAATTTTATAAATTAAAGTGATTAAATCTTTTTTTACTTTATTTTCATAACTTTCCAACAAACATTATTGCTGTACAAGAGTGGAACAAACCACACTTAAGCAAACTTTAGCCTAAGAAACTGTTGTTCAACTAGTTCTGTTTCTTGGGTTATAAATATAACAATTCACACTTTAATAGCGAAAGGGTGAATTATTAAAAAAAAAAAATGCGATAAAAAACTTAATAACGTGGAGCGGACCTGGTGTGGTGGTTAGAACACTTGACTATCACGCCCAGGACCTGGGATCGAATCCCACTCCCGACATACTCAATAAATGTGAGTTCTTCCTTCGGAAGGGAATTAAAACGTGGGTCCCGAGATGAACTAGCCTAAGGTTAAAAATCTCGTTATTATAGACAAAAAAAACTTTAATAACAAAAGAGGAAAAAGAAAAATAAGGATAAGATGAAGGCAAAAAAATATAATGATGATGATGAAAAAAAAGAAGAAGTCAAACAAGAAAAGGAAGGATGGGAAGACGAAAACTATAGAATAAAAAAGAAAGATGAATAAGAAAAAGACTAAGGATAAAAAAGCAGGAGATAAAACAGGATAAGAAAAACAGTAAGTATGTGTATACCAGAAATGCATTGTGGATACTAATCACCACACGCAAAACAAGAAAAGCTACCAAAAATTGAGATATGCCTTTTCTACCAATTTATGTATTAAAAACGTACAGAAAATGTGATAAATCATAATCCATTCGTTGTATTAAGATGCGCTACACGGTTCCATAGCTTCCATACCACTACACACAAACACCTCCATTCAAACCCGAGAAGTTGAACCGGGTTGCGTCTAAAAATAACTTTCGCTTCGCTGCTGAGCTTCGCGTGCTATTGCCCATTGCACGGTGACGTCATCAAGAAATCGCTCTCTTTCTCTCCTACGGGAAATTAGAAAACAACAGGACCAACACCTGTCAAATTTGACAGGTACTGGTCCTGTTGTTTTCAAACTCTCTGAAGGAGTAAAAGAGATAGAATTTCGCCGTGAAGTGGTCTATTGTCTACATAGAATTTTCCACTTGCAAACAGCAACCTGCTGGATGCGGGCTTTTCAGTGCACAATGGGTCTAGAGTCGTATTTACGAAGGCAAAAATGTTTCTGCCAAGTTCTGTCATTTCTTTTTTTTTCATTATTGTGAAATGATTACGGTCAATCAAGTGTGGCTTATCCAAAAATCTGCTGATTAATTATTCTCTATACAATATCAGAATGTTTTACAAAGTTATAGCAAATTTACAAAAATAACACATTCGATTGATTTGATTGATTTGTCTTTATTCAAAAGACTTTCAGCCCTTGGATAAAACATTCGAATCATTAGAACTTTTCGAAAAGTTTTCAATAAATTGCAACTTTTTTGCCTTCGGTCATATTTTAGTCGAGTCCAACGATACATGAAGACCAATGCATTAGTCACAAATTTTCAAAATTTAATTTAATTCGGTTCGCTTAGTCCTAAGGTACAGTAATTTGATAAACGGAAGTCAAAAACTAGATATAGATAGAAGGGTTCTAATTTCGTGTAAAGTTGAATAATCAATCAAGCCCAAATTTGCACCAATTAAATCAAACTCGTTGAGGAACAAGTAATCAACATTTGAATAGTTTTGGTGGACTTTATAAAAGGATACAACTTGCTAAAAATGTTTTAGGCAATTTTTCAAACTTGGCATATTTAAGTCAAGTCAAAGGTTTTTCAAAGAGCTATATATTAGTCATAAATGTGCAAAATTTCATTTCATTCGGTTCACTTAATCCAGAGATATAGCAGTTTAACTAAGAACACTCAAATATGAAACATTTTACTAGAGTCGCTCCAACTTCGTGTAAAACTATCCAATCGAGCTCAAATTTGTACCATTTATAGCTAATTAGTTGTGCAACTAGCAGATAAAATTTGAGAATATTCCCTACACATTATAGAAAGTTACAGGTTGCTGAATATATTCGAGATAATAAGTAAAAGATACATGCTTCTACTAATTTGCAACTAACGCCGTCTACTGACAGAATCCTGAGCTAATCAGATAATCAACTGAAACGCCTTAATAAACCAAACAACATTGCCGAAGAAACCAACTTTCTAAGTAATCAGAGTTCTGAGATATATGGAATATAATAATTAATTTATCGTCAGTGCTACCTAGTGGTGGAATTTTGAATCAAACGGCCCATCACCAGTAAAACCTTGGCTGGCCTAACAACTTTGCCAAGTATACCGAATATTTAAGTAATCATGGTGCTAAGATGTACGGTATGGAAATTTCACCAGTGCTACGTCTTGCTGTCTGTGATATCTGTCATACCAGAGACAAACAGACGTAACACTGATGAAATGTTTGTATTAAATATCTCATCATCCTGGTTACTTAGAGAGTTGGTGTCTTCGGCAATATTATTTGGCTGGTCAAGAACTAATTAATGATGAGCCGTTTGATTCAAAATTCCACCACAAGGCAGCGCTAGTGAGCAAACAAATATTATATTCCATATATCTCAGGACTCAGATCACTTAGAAAGTTGATGTCTTCGGCGATGTTGTTAGGTTGTTTACGGCCGCTCAGTTGATTAGCTGATTGGTTCAAGGTTCTGTCAGTAGGCGGCGCTAGTTACGAATTAATTGAAGCATGCAACTTTTATTTATTATTTCAAATATATTCAGCAAGCTGTAACTTTTTCAAAAATGCACCAAATATTCTCAATTTTTTCCTGCCAGTTGCACAACTAGTAAGCCATAAACGGTACAAATTTGGGATCGATTGGATAACTTTACATAAAATTGGAGCAACTCTAATAAAGTAGTTCATATTTGAGTGTTCTTCGTTTAATTGCTATATCTCTGGATCAAGTGAACCGAATGAAATGCGACATTACACAATTATGACTAATACATAGCTCTTTGAAAAACCTTTGACTTGACTTAGACGCGTTCAAAGAAAACAAACTTACAGCTTGTTGATTACTTCACGAAAAAATATCAATCATTTGAATGATTTTGCAAATGTGTAACTAGCGCCGCCTAGTGGACCATTAACTGTAAGCCCTTGACTCACTTAACAACGTTGTCGAAGACACCAACTTTCTAAGTGGTGAGAGTCCTCAGATATATGAAATTTAGAATTTGCCGTTTATTGGTGGAATTTCTAATTAAACGATCCATCACCATCCATCATGGCATTCAAATAAAATTATTAGAAAGCAGATTTTTGAATCAGTTTAACCAGACGAACCACCCTAACATAACAATAATAGGGAATAGGGTCAACAAATGAAAATAAACTTTCTAAAACACAATATGTGTCTAAAAACTTAAAGCTGAAGCTTAAACAGTTTTGTCTTCGCAAATACGGCTCTGGACCCATTGTGCAGTGTGGCGGCTGTATCACTTCCATCACCAAGCCACGTTTGTGTTGATCACGATGGCTTTCAGCCTCTTGTCTTTCCATGTGCAGTTATAGCCGTGCTGGTTAGAGCGCAGGATACTGTGTATCACCATGATAGTGTCTCGGTTCGATTCCCGCCGCCGCCCGTATTTCTTTTTAAACATGTATTGGTATTTGATGCCACCGCTGCTGCCATGATCAGTCTAAAAATAGAACAAATAATGAGAACCAGTGTGAACACACGCACACATGCGAAATTTTCCTTTTCCAGATTCTAGGAAGCCAATACAATTTTTGGTATACTGCCACCTACCAATTTTTGTATTTGCAAGGCCCTAATACAATATTTGTATATGTTTCATACCCAATTGTATTAGAATCTGCCAATCTCAGGTTGCGTGCAGTTATTTCTTGTTATTTATCTCGCATTATTTTGAGATCAAATTTGAAGATGAACCAAATGAGCTTTAAGGACTGAGAATTAAATTCATACATAGCTATTGTAACTATTCATAATACAGTTGAGCCAAAAAAGTCTTCTGCCAGGTAATGATCTCTCAAAGCTCCAATAATTTTATAAAACGAGTAACACTACGTGATTGTCATCAGGTAAGCACACACAATCTGGCATGAAACCCGAACACTAACTACGATTGCAAATACATTTCATCACCCACCACTCTCTGTTTACCCCAAACCAACTTCTGCTAAAACATCACAACAGTTATTAGCTCATGCTTACGATGAGTATTGATTGGAGGAACACCGCTCAGTCCACCCAACGCAACGTCACGACCCAACTGCATCAGCATTATGAAATTCGCACGACGACGAGCCTCCGACATTACGTCGGCCGGTGAGGGACGTCATCGTTTTGAGAGAATGCCGAAAGAAAGCACCGGTCGCTAGAGAAATTAGTCATTGCCGTCATTAAAACACCTATATGAATAATATGAGCTCGTCGCAAGTCACAACCACGTGCCATTGGAAGGGTCACCTTTGCGTTCCGCGCCTTTTTAGCTGAATGTATGGCAATGCAACAAGTCGCTGTTCAATTGATACAGCAGAAAATGAGAAAGAGTAGAAATATCCTACAACCAACAACGGTACTAGCTTTCCACAGGCAGATCAGATCAGAGTCTGATGTCTTTTTTTTAAGTTGATATTCTGGTTCTTCCATTGCATTATTGCCTCACAGCCAGTCTCCTAATCGAAATCTGCACGGATTCTGGTTTGTGAAGACTGCTTAAGCAAGACCGCATCTACGGTTTTATTTCAGGGTTATACTAATGCAAGTACCGGTGCGCCACAGTGGTTCTCAACTAGGTGAATGGTCAAATAGAACAAAAAAATAGTTCTTCAGCACAACAATATGCCAGATTAAATCATGCGTTTTCTTGCCCTACAAAACTTCGTGAGAATTAGGTTCCACATCCTTTTCTTTAATAACATCAATTTGTAAACATTCTGATTTATCGACCGTATTCTATTTATAAGTTAATTATTTTATGGCTTTATCGGTATTTTTCTACTCAGAGTATAAGGGAGTAAAGATCAAAGTGGCTAATGAAATGATAGATATGGTATCAGGTATCAGAAGACCGGCTACAGAGGCACGTTATCCTCCATTTGGGACATTTGTGCCCTCACCATAATAATAGCCTATTTCATCATCTACCTGTGGGAAAAGGAAGGAAATAAATATATAAAAGGAAGGATAAGGATAGGGAGAAGGACAGGTAGGGAATTAGGAAAAATACCCTGGAAGAGGGTACTAACTCATAAGCGTACCACAATGGGTTCAAACAGCGCCCTGAAAAGGACACTGTAATAACACATAAAGCAAAAGAGAGCCTACAGCTCTTTACCACAGCGGGTTAAGAACAATAGAATATCCTGAATATTCAGGGTCTCTGAAGTCAGTTTCACTTAATAAGTTTTTATCGAATACTCGGAAACTTAGTTGCGCAAAAACTGGACAGTTACATATCAAATGATACGAAGTTCCATAATTGGATTCACAGCTATCACATGCGAATGAATCAGCGTGCTGAAAATTCGCCATGTGAAAGCTGAGTCGGCAGTGGCCAGTCAATGCTTTGACCAGAATGCTGCAATTCTGCTTTGACAGATTTGTAAGATACTTCGCCACCCTTGGAGATGGCTCAGTACAATACAATTTGGTTTGACGACATGACTAAAAACTATTCCAGAATTGACTGTACAGCAGCCCAGGTGTGAATCTGAAGCTTTACCCACCCAACACTTCGATATCGGAATAGCTGGCTCAGGGCCAATGAAGTCTCATTTCCAGCGATGGAAGAATGGCCAAGTACCCATACAAGGTGAACAGAGTTTGCAGAATTCAGCTCCTCGATTTGAGTTCGACAAGCGATAACTATCTTCGACCTGGAGTTGGTCGAAGCAAGTGCTTTCATAGCAGCCTGGCTATCTAAACAAAAGTATATTACTTTGCCCATTACGTGCTGCTGAAGTGCTGATTGCACACCGCACATAAGAGCAAAGATTTCGGCCTGAAAAACGATGCAGTGTCTACCAAGTGAGTAAGACTGATACAGCCTTAGCTCACGAGAATAAACACCAGCACCTGCTCGACCTGCGAGAAGGGAGCCATCAGTGTAACATACGATGCCGTCTGAAATACTTCTTTCCAGATATCCAGATGTCCACTCTTCCCGGGAAGGGAATTTCGTGGAAAATGTCCTATATGGGAAATTACAAGCAATTGTAAGATCACTTGGAGCAAGGAAAATTTTATTCTAATTCATTAAAAGTAGAAACAACGAGGTGTGTTAATGTGTGATTCACAGGAGTTTCCTCTAGTAGACCGAGTACCCGTAGACGGTAAGTGCAAGAAAGAGCTTCTTGTTTGAGATGAATGTGTAGTGGAGCAACGTCAAAGAGAACTTCGAGCACTGCCGTGGGAGTTGAAGTGAATGCTCCAGACATCGCCATTAAGCACATCCTTTGGATATGGCCTAACTTTAATTGGATCGTTCTCATTTCGCCCTTTTGCCACCACACAAGACTTGTGTAGATCCATTCGATATACTTGGGTTTTAGACCCCAAGTTGTACCAAAGGTTCGCTGGCTTTGTCGAATGCCATACAAGCCTTCTTGATTCTGAACTCAATGTGAGGTATCCAGGAAAGCTTGGAATCAAGAATGACTCCAACGTACTTTACCTGTTCAGTCACATCGATTTCAGAATCAAAGAGACGCAAAAATCGAACGCCATTACGGTTTCGCCTTTCCGTAAAAAGAACAATAGATGTTTTACTCGATTAACCGAAAATCCATATTGGCGATACCAATCCTCAACTACCTAAAGGGCGCTTTGCATCAGATCGGAAAGGATGGTGATACACATACCAACTAACAATGCTAGGTAGTCATCGGTAAAACCATAAGAAGGAAAACCACTATCATTAAATTGCCTCAATAGCGTATCTGCTACGAGATTCCACAAAAGCGGTGACAAGACTCCCCCTTGGGGGCATCCACAAACACTCAATTTCCTAATCCCTGCTAGACGCAATGTCGAGAAGAGATATCGGTTTTGAGCATTTGATCAATCCAATAGGAAATCATTGGAGATATACCATGACTCCGTGCGATCGATTATGCTCTGATACTCACTCCTTACAGAAAGGGATTTTTTTATTATTTATTTATTTATTTATTTATTTATTATTTTTATTAAGCTGGTACCAAGGTTCTCAGAAATGAAATAATTCTCAATGAAATTTTTTTCACAGGTAGGGTTCATGTAGGGTATGTGTGCCATAAATAATCTCATGCTCCCATATTCATCCTATTCGAAAACAAGCGATTACGGCATCGATTGATTCCGTTCTTTTTGTTTTCATGCTTGCTCACTTCCAACAAAAAATACAAAAAATAAAAAAACAACGCTTCAATCCATTGTTTTTGATGAAAATGGTAGCCACATGCTTAATAAGGGAACCATTACCCTATATATGAACAAAAACCAAAATTGAAAAAAATCTGGGTCGTCTAATTTTCCAAAAACTTCAGTGGAAAACCAACATTTTCCACAGATACCACTTACTTTGAAAAATCATAATTCAAGAACGAAGCATTGTAAAAACAATGTTTTTTTTGTGAAATCGTAAGCAAATTTTCTAAGCAATTGAAAAAAAAATTACAAAATGAAAATTGGTTTCCACAAAATTTTTCACTGTTGGGGAAAATCGGTTGGAAAAGTCGGAAAAACTATTTTTACACTCCGGGAAAATTCTAAATAATATATAATTTTGGAAGGGAATTACATAAGCTATATTCTGCGGAATTTTCAAGATGTGATTTTTCTCCGTTCCTGAGTTATGACCAATTTTGTGTTATTTTTTCCAGATGTGCTACATGAGCCTTTTTTTAAATCACAACTTAAGAACGAAGCATCGTAGACACAATGTTGTTTGTGAAATCGTAAGCAAATTTTCTCAGCAATCAAAAAAAATACAAAATGAAAATTGTTTTCCACAAAATTTTCCACTGTTAAGGAAAATCGGTTGGAAAAGTCGGAAAAACTATTATCGAAGTCCGGAAAAATTCCGAAAAAAATATATTTTTGGAATGGAATTACATAAGCTATTATACCTATTCTATAAAATTTTCAAGATGTGGTTTTTCTCCGTTCCAGAATTATAACCAATTTTGTGCAAATTAATAATCAAGACGGTCGAGAATCAACCAACATCTGGACCATTCGGAGTGTCTACGATGCTTCGTTCTTAAGTTATGATTTTTCAAAAAAAAACGGCTCATATAGCACATCTGGAAAATTTACACAAAATTGGTCATAACTCAGGAACGGAGAAAAACCACATCTTGAAAATTTCACAGAATACATTTAGCTTATGTAATTCCCTTCCAAAAATATATTTTTTTTAGAATTTTCCTGGAGTGCGAAAATAGTTTTTCCGATTTTTCCAACCGATTTTCCTCAACAGTGGAAAATTTAGTGGAAAACACTTTTCATTTTGTATTTTTTTTTTCAATTGCTGAGAAAATTTGCTTATGATTTCACAAAAAAAAAACCCTAATTAATCCACCTAGCGGTGATGGCGCCTTTCTCGTGCCTTTGAAACCCCATTTCAATAAAACTCAAGGGAAATGTTTATGTATATCGTACTTTCATACAATTAACAGAAAACCATTTCATGATACCAGAAATCATATCGTTTATCTGGCTTTTAATGTTTGAGCCTCAAACTCTTAAGAAAAAGACGCTATCTTGAATTTGAAGCCGCCATTTAGGATTAAAGATTGCCATCTTGGATGTTCTGGTCGCCATTTTTGGAATCCAGACATTATCCCCATACCAAATATACCAATAATGCATTGTTTCAGGCCCTAAAACTCCATTAAACAGCCGCGAAATTGAATTCGGAGCCGCCATCTTAAATTTTAGATCGCCATTTTGGATATCCTGATTGCCATTTTGGACTCTTTAAGTCTTCCCCATACCAAATATACCAATATTGCATGGTTTTAGAGCCGAAAACTTCATTAAACAGCCGTTAGAGCCTAAATCTCCAACAACCAGCCGCCATTTTGAAACTGAAGCCGCCATCTCGGATTTTAGATCGCCATCTTGTACATTCTGGTCGATATTTTTTGACTCCGGCATCTTCCATGGTTTTAGAGCCTTAAACTTCTTTAAACAGAAGCCATATTGAATTTTAAGCCACTATCTTGGATTTCAGACCGCCATCTTGGATATTCTAGTCGCCATTTTAGGAGTCCAGACATCTTCCCCATATTAAATATTCCCATATAGCATGCTTTAAGAGCCTAAATCTCTAGTAAACAGCCACCATCTTGAATTTTGAACCGCCACCTTGAACATTTGGCTGCAATCTTGAATTTTGAGCCGACACCGTTCAAAAGCTAATATTTAACGCGTGTGCATATTTGTGATCAATGTTATTCAATTGATCACAAGATCTAACACTTAGTTAGATGTCAACGTGGTAAAAATCTTGAAATTTATATTTATTCATTGTTAAAATTCCAAAAGCATGTTGAAATGTACAGTGGCGCTTACATCGACTATGCGAATATGGGCAGTAAATCTGGTCTCCAGTGTTGATTTCCGCACAAAACTCGTCAACCATGCTAAAGGTTACAAAAATTGCCGCAGTTTGATTTATCGCATGATGGGCTAGTTCAGTTTTATATACGGCCAGTTCTACCGGAGCTGTTCCGGATCACTGAAATGGCCATAACTCCGGAACGCCTTGGCCGATCTGGACCATTTTGGATAGCAAACAATTCCGGTTCGATTGAAGCTATAATCCGAAAAATCGGCCAATGGGAAGTGCGTGAACTTATTTTGCGCACATACATACATACATACACACATACAGACATAATCTCAATTCGTGGAACTGAGTTGATTGATATATGCGACTTGATCCACCGAGCCTTTTTTCGAAAAATCGTTTTTTGAGTAAACATATAGTTTTTTTAGTACACTAAGTGTGCGAGAAAAGCAAAACACTACTTTCGAGCTTTTTTGCTTTAGTTATCTAACTAAACCAATAGATTCCAAGATCTTTTTGGTAGCAAATTTAATAATCTTTCAAATGCGAAAAAAAAAACATTTTTTTCACCGGTCGGATCCAGTTTGTTTGCTAACGTTAATAAGGTTATCAAAAAATCCTAGCCTTGCTGTGTCGCATACATAGGTTCAGTTCAATTTTATATTTAGCCGCTTTCAGAGGGACACCGGAACTGGGTACGGCACTACCGGCTGTCTCTAATGTGGTCCTAACCTATTTCTTTTATAACCAGTCATCAGGTTATCAGCAAAGCCGTTATTTGTTGTATCGCATGCATGGGTTTGGTACTCTTTTATATTTGGCCACATCCGTCGAGACCCCCGGAACCGGTTCCGGACATCTACCGGTTTAGTTATGGTCTGATACTGTTTTCCTGCTAACCGTTCATCAGGTTATCGAAAATGCCGCTGTTTGATGTGTCGCATGCATGGGTTTGGTACTCTTTTATATTTGGCCACTTCCGGTGGGACATCCGGAAAACTACCGGTTCAGGTATGGTCTGATTCTGTTTTCCTGCTTACCGTTCGTAAGATTATCGAAAATGCCTCTGTTTGATGTGTTGCATGCATCGGTTTGGTACTCGTTTGTATTTGGCTACATCCGGCGGAACATCCGGAACCGGTTCCGGAACACTACCGGTTCAGATATGGTCTGATACTGTTTTCCTGCTTACCGTTCATCAGGTTATCGGAAATGCCGCTGTTTGATGTGTCGCATGCATGGGTTTTATTTACTTTTATATTTGGCCATTTCCGTCGAGACACCCGGAACTGGTTCCGGAATACAACCGGCTGTCTCTAATGTGGTCCTAAACTATTTATTTGGTAATCAATCATCAGAATATCAGAAAAGCCGTTATTTGTTGTATCGCATGCATGGGTTTGGTACTCTTTTATATTTTGACACTTCTGGTGGGACATCCGGAACCGGTTCCGGAACACTACCGGTTCAGATGTGGTCTGATACTGTTTTCCTGCTAACCGTTCATCGAATTATCGAAAAAGCCGCTGTTTGATGTGTCGCATGCACGAGTTATGTTCAATTTGATATTTGGCCACTTCCAGCGAGACACCCAAAACCGGTTCCGGAACACTACCGGTTCAGATATGGTCTGAGACTATTTTCCTGCTTACCGTTCATAAGATAATCGTAAATGCCGTGGTTTGATGGGTCGCATGCATGAGTTTGGTGCATTTTCATGTCTGGTCCCTTCCAGGGGTACCGGTTCCGGAACACCTAAATGGCCATAACTCTGGAACGGCTGGACCGATCCGAACCATTTTCAATAGGAAACAATGGGACCAGATTCCGCGTCGAATGAGCTGTCGATCGTTAAAATCGGTTGATATTTACTATCTAAAAGTGAGGTGACCTTTTTTTGTACACATACACACACACATACATACACACACACACACACATACACACACACAGACATCATCTCAACTCGTCGAGCTGAGTCGATTGGTATATGAAACTTGCCCCTCTGAGGGCTCTATCGAAATTTCATTTTTGGAGTGAACATATAGCCTTTCGGTACACCTTGGTGTACGAGAAAGGCAAAAAACATTGTGTCTACGATGCTTCATTCCTGAGTTATGATTTTTCAAAGTAGGTGGTGTCTATGGAAAATGTAGATTTTCCACTGAATTTTTTCCGGAAAATCAGGCGACCCTGATTTTTTTCAATTTTGTTTTTGTTCATGTATGTATATATAAACCCTACCTGTGAAACAAAATTTCATTGAATTCTGAGAACCTTGGTATCAAATCGTACGATAATAAAAAAAAGATCCCCAGAAGCGATGCATGCACTGCACCAGGCTCGGATTTAAGGGGGGGGGGGACAAAGGGGGCAAGTGCCCCGGGCCCCCCAATTAGGGGGGCCAGAAAATCTTGAAGTACCATATATTTGTTTTCAACGAAACCCCACGAAGGGCACTATAATAGACGTTTATAATTTATACATGTCCTGTGGTAGTTATAATTGAGATCTTAAAGAAAACCCAGATTAATGATTGACTATTATCTAAATTTTCACTTGAGAATAAATCGAAAACCAAAATGTATGATTCTTGGTGTAGTATTGGACAACTACACATTTTTCAGTGTAGTAACTTGAAATTACTACACAGAAGCGTCTCTATAGAGTACGAGAAAGATAAAGTTGAATCGAACGAATGTTGGAGTTACTGAGGAAGGTCCCAAATGTGACTGAAACGTCGGACAAGATTAAACAGCAGCATTTGTATTTTGTAGAGTCTGAAAAGTTCATTTCACATTACATTCCATCACAGTATTCATATTTGGAAATTTGGGGCAGTTTTGGAAACTATGTCCAAAAACTCTCGGAACATTTCATTTTACATATCTTTATGCTGGGTTTAACAGAAGTTTTTGGTATTTATAGCTGCAGTTGCCTCTAAGATACCTATCTGTATTCAATCTGAATCATGGAATAGTCGTACAATTTTGCTATTCCTAATGAAATTGCTTTACGTATTTAGGTTTTCAACTGAACGCTAAGTTCGAAAACTTGCATAAATTTGCATAAAAGTTTTTCCAAACAATATGACATTTACGTTGTAAATCTGAAGGTTTTTTTTTAAATATTTGTCAAAACATAAAAAAAACGATTAATTTTTCATCTATTTAAGGACAAACGTCTTGAAATCCCGCTTCATCAGTGTCTCAGAACTTCAGACGCACAAATCTCAAGAAGCTTCAAACAACAGTGCATTTTATTATTCTGTTCTTACTCACTTGTAATAAGCTTTATATAAGAAGATCAGGTGCGCTAATTTTGTTAACGAAGAGATTTGTGCCCTCGAAATCGCGACTAGCTGCCAAAGTCGGTCATTGTGGGGGCCATTTTGAGATTCTAACAAGTCTGTCCTCAAATAATTTGTCAAAACTTTGAGGGATTGCTGCATTGGGAAAGCTTTTATTTTTTTTAAAAAGACATCAGAATGATTTAATATTTAGCCTGAATATTTTTAACAACGAAAACAAATAAAAATTTGGTTATTATAATGAACAAAACAGGTGCGTAATTGAAATAAATACGGATAATAAACAGGATTTTAAAAATGTAAATGTATTCCTCCAAAATGTTGTTTTTGGGGGCCCACTTGATAGGGTTCGCCCCGGGTCTCGAAGTCTAAATCCGGCACTGCACTGCATAGCAAAGAACAACACAATACTCATTGAAGATGGAGTGAGAATAAGCATAGCAATAAACTCGACAATGTAGGCGAATATTTAGCAAGACCATGCCAAGGGTGATAAGTTCGGTTCCCCGTCAGTATAGGAACTTTTCGTAATGTAAAATTCCTAGACTACTTGTTTATAGAGTACCTACACCATATTATACACATGCAAAATGGTCAGTGGTAGAGTAATGCGGGGCAAAAGATCGCAGTGGGTATTTTTCTGAGGACGAGTTAAGAACCCAAACAAATTTGTATGGGTTCGACACGTAATGGGGTCAGTTATTCGTCAATAAAAATTGGAACAATTTTGTTATGGTTTGGCAGAGTTATGCAAAAAAATTGTGTTTCTAGGTGTTTTTATAGAATTTTCGGACCTTTTGGAATAATAATTTATAGTAACAGGAAGAAGAAGAATCTCATAACCTCTTGATGTCGGAGAATCGTTATCCCACACTCAGGCAAATAAACCTAAGATTATTATAAGGTCTAACTTATGAAATGGCCTTTAAACAATTCATAACGGCTAGAACGATTTTCATAAGGTCGGTCTATGACGCAGAATCGACTCACAGTTTGGCTTTTATACACATTTAGCAACACGATATTCTCAATCTCAAGCGTCGATAGCCGCGTGGGTTGTGCACGAGCTCAGTGAACTCGACGTTCATGGATCGATTCCAGTCTGCATCATTTTACGATTTTTCTGCTCTTTTCATAAGTTTATCTTATGTTATTAGGTCATAATAAGCATGTTCAATTTTCATAAGGTATTCTTATGGCATCCATGATTTACAGTTATGGCTAAATTTCATAAGGTATTTTGATGAATTTCGGTAGTTTACTTCGCTGAGTGCATAGTAGTTCGCGACGTGCACTCGAATAAACAATAAACTACCGTGACCGTACCTAATTCCGTTCACTTAAGGCGATGCACTAAGTCTAACAGCTGTAGAAAACACATCTTCTGCATTTAATGGCTGTAATTGTGCAACGCTGTTTCATTATGTCTCTACATTGCTAGAAAAATATAATCAAGGTTGCAAGTACTCCACTTATTTTGAAAATGGCCGCCAATTTTAACAAGTTGTTGTTCGTAATTCCAATCAGTATGCTCCTAACTCCGTTCACTTGTGTTCCTAATTCCGGTCACTCAAAGTAATTATCATGTTGACCAAATAATCATATTGTTATTGTTTGTTATAGTGATAGTTAAATTTTTTTTGTGTAAAATACATTTATTTCCGCATTAAAATGTGTTAGTTTTATAATAATTTGAAGTAATAATATTAGATTTTTTCACTGTTGTTGCACATTTTAAAATTTTTCTGGATTCTTAGAGTTTTATCAATTTTCAATGATCTCATTCATTCAAAAAATCTTTTCCGTCATTTTTGCTTCTTACTACATGATTTCAATCAGAGCACACACTAATTGAAAATCAATTCCTTTTCATTTGAATAAATTGTCACTCAAATGATTAGCACAGCACGAAACACGCAAAACATTGCAAAATTCCGCCAGACTGAAAAAAAATCGAATGTCGCGTCAAAGTCGGGTCAATTTTTACCAAATTTTGGACCACTATTGGGCCAACATCGCAAAACTGTTGCGTCTATATTGGGTTTGCAGGCCAAAATAAAAACAGGTCAATGATAGGTTCATGTCGGGTATGACGTCATCTATGACGAATCAATCTTTGAACATATGCGAAAAAATATTTAAACAATTTATGCTTGCTGCTGGAATTAGCAATGAATGATATGTACCGGTCATCTATCGTCATAGTGCCTTGACTGATGCTGCAGGAGTTGGTTGTTCCGATTGTACTGCATTTTTTTCAGAATTCCTACGCATCCATATGTTGATTGGAATTAGGAACAAGTACAACCTCTAGTATCCTAATTCCGGTCATGTGCTTTTTTCATTTCCAGCATCATGAGTCGTCGACGAAAATTTTTTTTGATGTTGAATTTATAAAAATATGTCCTTTACTGTTTTGCTTTGATACTTGTTTGATTGATTTTGTTAGTATTTCAATGAAAATACAATTAATATATGAATTGATGCAATTCCCAGATACCGAAAAGAAAAAAAAGTAGTATGGCTGCCAATTGGATGATAAATAACATTTAATGTATTTTCACAATAATACGTAAACAATCATGAAAATTTTAATTATAGTCTAGCGTGTACATAATTATTGAAAATTTTAAAAACAATTTGCAAAAGATTTGCGACAATTTCGGCTAATACTCGTCGTTTTGATTCAAGTGAACGGAATAAGGAGCTGATTGGAATTAGGCGCGGTCACGGTACTAGGGCTTCTTGTAGAAAAGGAACTTTGCTAAAACTCGACAGTGTGGCAAAAGTTCGCACTAGATTTCTGAATCTAGTACATCAATATAATTACAGAATCTTTGGAGCAATAATGGTTTCATATAGAAACCTGAGACGAGACTCACGAAGAGAAAAAAAAAAAAGCAACGTCAAGTGTAGCTCAACTGAGCTGTCAGTTGTAGCCCGTTTGATTACGATACCTAAAACGAAGAAAGTATTGCTATCTGAGATAAATTCTGAAGCCAAAATTCACTCCTGGCAGCATTTTCTTCTCCTGTGCTGTCAAAAATAAATTGTAAACAAAATATTCCAATGATTACTTTGCTTGGCAATTGTTGGCGATGCAAAATTTCACCTCAACATAATTTTGTGCGTGAATGGGATTCAGTCACACTGCATGTGAGATGATGCGGTCACGTACGTGTTTGAACCATCAACCCAAAACATAATGTCAACACAGACAGAAAGAAGAAAAAAATAACAAACTGGAGAAAAAGAAGACCGTCTTCGCGAGTCTCGTCTCAGATAGAAACTACTAACCTGAAATCGTTACGGCAGAGGGTTTGAACTTAGTTTTGTAAAAATATCGATTGTAAGGCAAACATTATGTTCACCCATTTGAATCAAGAAATGAAGAATGGCTAAAAACATTTTAAAACATTCTCTTCGTCATCCTCGTCGTGTCTTTCCGTATTTTTCTAAAGGTTTTTTGTTCATCTACTTTACCGGGGTCTTTCATAGCTTTTTCACAGTTATAATTTATCACCATACTGACGGGGATAAGATTCGATTACTGTCCCGTTCAACAGTTTTGCTGTATTCTAAGTTTTTTTTGCATGTATTTTGTGCAACGTGTATCGTTATGATTACCCCACAATGTATGTTGACAACTTCAGTAACGCGACAACTTCAGCTCTTAGTTAATAGTTGTGGAAGTCTTCATAAAACACACTCTATACAAATGCTGGACATCAGGTCGTATTCCAGTTGGGCCGTAATGCCAAGAACAGAAAGAAACAGATTTCATGGCTAGAATGGAAAGACGAACATGAATTAACATGAAAGAAATGAACATCACACCAATAAACTACCCTGTACAAGGTGCGAACTTTTATTGAAAATTGTATTACTAAAACTACAAAGGGAATGCGAAAAAATCTAGTACTACGTTTTGAAGGCAACATGATAAGGACCCGTTTAACGAAGAAAAACGATAATATTCTCTTTTAGGTTAATAGTTATTTTGTGAAGTCTGTTAGGTGCGAACTTTTGCCCCGCATTACTCAAGAATGTTCTTAGCCTGTGGAAGTTCTCAAAGAACACTGAGCAGAGATGAAGGCTTTGTCCAAGTTGGAACGTTCCGCCATAAAAAATTGAAGCGAAAGCAGGTTTTGGGTAAATATAGAGGCAAAAATGGAGCAGGGACTCAGATACGGGCCATTGACATCGTGGTTTACATTAATACCAAGGTCGAAGCCAGGGGTATTCATACATTCGGCTAGGAGTAAAGCTACCCAGTAGTTATCTAGATAAGGTTATTCAATTTGAGAAACACTGCCATATATCGAGTAGCGGATACCACAAAGTGACATCACTGCAAGAAGGTAGTTTTGCATATGTTTCCAGCGTCTTAGTTCAGATTGGGTTGACACAAAATCAAATGGAAACCGGTTCGTCCATGTAGCACTCCGAACCAATGATTGGCAACCAACCCAGTTCTCCACCGGTTTTGCTTTTGAGATCTGTCAAACTCTGCACTTACAGAAACATTAACATAATAATTTAGAGTCATGGTCGCATGTCTAGTAATATTTTCAGTTAAATAAATTCTTCACAACAAGTCATCAATCTAGCTTTAATACGAACAAGAATCAAAACAATCTAGACTGCATTAGCCCAGTAAAACAGAAATCCATCACCCGACTGGTTATCAGCGCAAAGATAACAACTCGTACACCATCAAACATTAAAAAACGCGACATCTCAACCGCAACTGAACACACAAACTTCAACAAATCATCGGAGATCCAAACACATTTTTTTCTACAAACAAACAACAAACCTGTTTGTTGCATATTTGCTACTCTGTATTGTTCATGTACCATATATTCCTCCCAAAATATCCAAACACATCAAAAAAAAATAAAGCCGGTAAATAAAGCATAAGTAGCCGCGCGTGGTCGGCGACTTGTCCCGGCTAATAAACCCACACCCAGGTACATATTGTCATTCGAAGTGAAACCCACTTGCCGATTCCAATCACAGCCATCGGAATTGAATCGAACGCATTCAAGCCGGCTGGAAAGACCTCAGACCGGCTAACGCAAAGATTGAAAGAGAGAGAGAACGTGACTCTCTCACAGTTGTGGCGGGCGACGTGACCGATCAACAAACAAACACACACACCCAACATAGGATCGCGCGCATGTTGAGCATAATTATGCTCGCGTCGCGCGGTTAACATATGTGGAGAACGGAGAGTACTAGCCGTTATGTTGGCCACAACCGAGGTGAATATTAATGAAGAGGAACGCACAAAGCAATAAACATGCGTTTCTCGACACGGCAGCCGGTGTAATAAAATGTTGGAGCTTGGGAATTCGAAGAACGATTTAAATGTAATGTTTTTATGTGAGATTTATGAATGTAAGGAGAATAGGGTGTATCTGAAAAAAAAAACATATGACAATGTTAGTATAATTAGGCAACCACTGAGGCAAAAACACTTAGGATTTTCATAAGTTAGAATTTATGAATGGACGATTTTTCTGTTTCATTACTCGCTTATTTATTTTATAGCTGTTGTGCTTGCGTTTCATACCTACAACCAGGGCCGGGTTTACAAATGTGGGGGCCCTTTATTAAAGAATATTTTTTTGCCGATTTAACATGCACACTCATTGCACAATTATGGGTCACTCAAGGGACAACCATTTCATAATATGAATCGTTTTTCATACAAAAATAACAATTTCATTATTTTTATTTTATATTCTCTTCATTGAAACTCCTTTTAATTGTTATATAAAAATCTGCTTGTAAAATTCACTTTAGGCAGTAAAAATTACTAAAATGTTGGTGAATAATGAAAACCACAATAATGGGTCAAAATTGGCTGTGTAACAATTATGGGTCAATTTGTTACCTATTATGGGTCACTCAAGAGGAATCGTCTCAACAATAATGTTTTGTCTAAACTATAGTAGAATCTAAAACTGGTCTCAAACCTCTTAATGAAGCGTGTTTTCACGATTTGGAATCAATTTTTCAAAATTGGGACAAAATCTCCAACACAACCACCGATAAACGCCTAAAAGTATGCAATACCCACGTACGCTGATCTGTCAATATTATGCTGCACAAAAAGTGACCCATAATTATGTGATTTTCGGTGTTCCTTGGCACAATAATGAGTCACTTAAATTTTGCCTGAAAAAAAAGCTTTAATTAGCTGCAGTCACATGAATTTCTACATTTAGAACGTAAATTATACCTTTGTTCTGGTGACGATACCATTTCGCCCTTGAAAATCACTAAAGTTCGCTTTTACAGAGCTTATGAAAGCAGCGCACGCACTTTCCGATATTCGTAATCGAAGCGTTACTTTGACAGATGGTTTTACGACGAACAAAAAAATATTGAAAATATGTATGTTTTGACATATAAGCCTGTGTGCGATACGTATAGTGACACAAAACAAAGCAACTCATGAACGAAAAATGATAATGGCTAACAAAAACTTGCAATTAACTAGTATTTATCTATTGAAGTGAAAAGTGACTAATAATTGTGTGTGACCCATAATTGTGCAATGAGTGTATATAATTAAAAAATGTACATTTTACAAATTTAACAATGAAGCTATTAATATTGTTGTGGAAGAATTTGAATCTTGAACAAAGCTAGGAATATTGTTGAAATTTACGGATTTCATACTCTGACGTAAAAACAATGATAAATGAAGTATAGTAGAAATTCGTGTAAGAGTTCATAGCAAACCAAATAAATTTATAGCTAAAATTAAAAAAAAAACAGTAAAAATTATAGCGCAATCGGTTGTGTCGCTTTTATGAAATTCTAAGAAAATTTCTAGAGGATCCCTACTGCAATCTCTGAAGAAGTTGCTGGACGATCATCATATAGAATGAACACTTAACAAAAAAATGTTCTTGCGCGATTGCTAGGGGAGGTTCACAAAACTCTAAAATCAAAAACTCTTACAGAAAATGCTGAAAAAAATTATTAGGAGAATTCATGATAGGTTACCGAAAAAAAATCTGAATTAATTTATAATAGAATTTCCTGATAAATTTCTTGAAAATCTTCAGCGGTAAACCCGGGTAAATTGTTGGTCGATTTCTCCACAAATTTCTTCTAAAATTTTCTCAAGGAATCCATGTATTCATCCTTATTTTAGTAAGCCAATCTCTCAACTCCAAAAATTCGGACTGAACTCTTTGAAATAATCTGCTAGATTTCTTACAAAAAAAAACTGTTTTGGTGTTCTCCGATTTGAGTAAGTTGTAAACTGCCTAGTGAAATCAGACCCAAGAACTCCAAAAATACTTCTAAATTTTGAAATAAAAAATCCTTATAGTTCCAAAAACTCTACAGAAAGTTCTTCAAAATGTTTTTAAAAACTCTCAAATTTAGAGATAGAATTTTGGAATTAATCTAGAATTCAGTCGAAGATTTTCTTCAGGATTTTCGGTAATTTTTCTTAAAGAATTACTTAATTAATTAATAAGTTTCGGTGACAAAATTTAAAATTTCATAAATAGCTGGACATGTAATAACAGACTTCCTCAGAATAATCACAGCACGTCGCACACACCTTGCCAGTAGACAGTAATTTTAAATCAACTCAAAAAAGTTCCTTGCACTACTTTTTCTTTTTCTTGCTTCACTTTTTTTTCGTGAAGTGAAATTTTGTGGGGCCCCCGAAATGTGGGGGCCCGGGGCCCTGGCCCCCTGGTATGAGTAGAAATTTATCTCGGTGCAGAATGTAAGCCACTTATGCAAACTTAAATAAAAGAACAGTCGAACGCGTTCCTTGTCCTTTTATTTTAAATTATCGATCAAGAAAAATCGATCATTTTATTACTCGGTAGATCCAAGATGCAATGTCATGCCATGATTTAGAATATAATTAATTCATTCATAATCAATAAAATTGGAATACGAATATTATATTACTTGCGCCATGAAATTCATAATGAACAATATCGATTTCCATAAGCATTAGTAGTTGAATTCAATAAGTGAAAACACACGATAATCATAGATTTTATCCGATGATAATCATAAGCGAAAATTTATGATTTTGTTAAGGGACTGGATATTGAATTTTTCCCTCATAAGTGAAATTTATGGCTTTCAACAATAATCGTAATGTCGCCAAATCATAAGGGGTTCTTACGTTCTTTCTAAGTTTTTTGCCTCAGTGTCTCTTGTTTTCGAAATAAATGAGGAGGCATTAGGGGTTTTTTTTATTACCATTCGGGTTTGGGCCAAAGGGTCACAGGTTTTCATGAATCTTTTTCAACAGGCAGGACTAATGGATTTGAACAAAAAAAAATAAAAAAAATCAGAGTCACCTATTTTCCCGGAAAACCCAGGTAGAAATTGTTTGTTTCCCCCTGACACTAGGGGATTTTTTTTATTATCGTACAAATTGGTACCAAGGTTCTCAGAAATTAATGAAATTTTTTTTCACAGGTAGGGTTCACATATATATGAACAAAAACAAAATTGAAAAAAATCAGGGTCACTTAATTTTCCGGAAAAACTGAAATCATAAGCAAATTTTCTCAGCAATTAAAAAAAATACAAAATAAAAATTGTTTTCCACAAAATTTTCCACTGTTGAGGAAAATCGGTTGGAAAAGTCGGAAAAACTATTTTCGTACTCCGGAAAAATTCAAAAAAAAATATTTTTGAAAGGGAATTTTATAAAGCTATATTCTGTAAAATTTTCAAGATGTGGTTTTTCTCCGTTCCTGAGTTATGACCAATTCTGTGAAAATTGTCCAGATGTGCCGTTTTCTTTGAAAAAACATAACTCAAGAACGAAGCATCGTGGAGACAAATTGTCTTAAAGAAATCATGCGCAAATTTTCTCAGCAAAAAGGAAAAGCGACACAAAATATGTTCTCTACGAAATTTTCCACCGTTGAGGAAATTTACAAAGAAAAGATGGAAAAACCTTTTTTTAATCCGGATTTTTTTACCTTTTAACTCAAATTATCAATATGTATTTTTTCTTTGTTTCTCTGTTTTATTCTTTTGTTAAATCTACATTTATTTATTAACAATTGCTATTGTTTATTTTTTCATCCGGCAAGACTGCCTTTGGCTCACAGCACTGGAACATTTTCTTTTTCTGATATTACCAAGAGGAAAGCAAACTTTATTTACTAAGTTTTCTGTTATATCTGAAAATTCACTAGCAAAAATGCTTCGTTCATCTTTTGGAATGAATGAATGATATTTTTTTGTTCCAGGAATTGGAACAAGGTTACAAAATCTTTCCAGGAGTATTTTTTCAGCCTCTGAATAATCATCTTCTATTGCAAAAATAAATTCCCAGTCTTTCTTAAATTGGTCTTTTACTTTTTGTTTTGTGATGCAGCCCAGGCAAAAAATTGTTTGGCGTTGTTAATTTCTGCTGACTTTCTGATACTAGCATCTCTAGCCATTCGCTTAATGTTGCCAATACAACCAATACCATCACACGGACCTTTTCCATGTGAAGTCGGAAAAAAGAGCCATTCTGCTTTTATTTGAAAATCATTTTCATGGTTGCACACATTTTTAAAATTGGATTTATTTTTGTATTGCTCTCCGCAACCGTCAGAAAGATAAATTATTTTTTCGAGCTCTGGAAATTTATTTTTCAATTTTGAAATTAATTTACTTTGAAAAGCATAAACTGATGTCGTGTTATGCTTTATAAAATCAGCTATCACAACGATATTTAGTACTTTTGTAGAAGATTTTTCTTTGTAAAAAATGAGGAAGGGATGTATTGTTACTTGAGATCGCACGAAATATTTTCCGCAAAATCCATTTGACACATTATTTCCTTGTTTTCAATAAGTGAATCCTTTTTAATTCTTATATACTTAAGCTGTTTATCTACTTTAAATTGATGAACAAGAAACTTCTCTGTGTGTTCCTGCAAGCTTTCCAAGAAATCATTACCATTTTCTTCTTTGTTAATAATTTCACAACGAGGTGAAATAATCCAAAACCAATATTTTACTTCATCAATGTTATTTTTGTCCAAATTTTTAGCAACAAAATCTAACAGTTTGTTTGATTTACATACTTTGCAAGATCTTAAGTAATAAACATCTATACTATTTTCACATACAAGTTGATTTATCAAATAGTCGCTAAGTTTTTTTTCTGTGTTGTACTCTTCAAAGCAATTAGTTTTTCTCAATCCCTCAAACATGAATTTCATCTTGTACCGACTTTTCGAACCCTCTAAGCAGAATACCCTCTGCGAATGAGTGTAATCACACATCGAAAAAAAAAAGTGTAAAATTCTATGACAAATGATGCACATAATTGGAGCGTGGGATATCATAGAAGTTTACATGAGATATCATATCATGTAAAGTTCATAAAGTATCATGCAAACTTCCATTATATGTCATGTAAATCAGCATGACTCTGAGTGTTTACATGACATAAAACACAAATTTACATGATATATCATGTAACCATCATAACATTAAGTTTACATGACTAAAATGAAGTTTACATGACGTGTAAATCTCATTATTTTTATCTGTGCAGTTTCGTACCTTTTAATTCCGCCCTATATTGCTTATCCTTTGACAGATACGCGTATACCGACTACCACTTGTAATCTTCCTCAGTGCCAGTTATCCATAATAACTGACACTGAGGAAGATTACAAGTGGTAGTCGAAATACGCGTATCTGTCAAAGGATAAGCAACATAGGGCGGAATTT
The DNA here is from genome assembly GCF_035046485.1 of Aedes albopictus. NCBI lineage: Eukaryota > Metazoa > Arthropoda > Insecta > Diptera > Culicidae > Aedes > Aedes albopictus. The sequence goes on along the minus strand of NC_085137.1, from coordinate 164,770,196 downwards.
AAAGGTACGAAACTGATTAAACTCATTCGAAAAATGAATTTCATGTTTTCATGTATCATGCAAACACATACATTTATTGCCGAAGAATCCTTTGTATAAACGCACTGTTTTGGTTTGAGCTTCCAGAAAGATGTAAATAAAACAGATTCGTTTTCGCACGCATGAGATTCTAAATAATGTTTATACAAAGCATCCAAAGGAGCAAGCAAAAGTCGTTTTTGAAAATTTTGGCGAGTACCGTTGGGTAACTTAATGGATATTGTATCTTTCAAACCAGGAAATGGCCGACTGATGTCATCCCTGAGATAAAAACCAACAACTTAGTCTTGTAGATCTGGTCCATGAGACGGTCGCCCTGGTTTTGACAATGGTTGAATTCCCAAATCATATTTTTTGATTCAGTTATAACAGATTTAATCTTTTAAAAACAACTTTGCTGTAACATTTTATTTAAAATTCGCAGACCACATTTTAACGTCGTTTTTTTTTTATAGCTGAGAAAAATTGCTCATGATTTCATTAAAAGACTTCGTTTCTAAGATGCTTCGTTCTTGAGTTATGATTTTTCAAAATAGGTGGTGTCTGTGGAAAATTTTTGGTTTCCACTGGAGTTTTCCGGAAAATGTCAAAAACTTTGTTTTTGTTCATATATATGTAAACCCTACCTTTGAAAAAAAATTCATTAAATTCTGAGAACCTTGGTACCAATTTGTACGATAATAAAAAAAAAATGCCCAGTTGTATCATAGCAGTTCGACTGCTAAGTTGCCCTATATTAGCATTATAAATGCCGTTTAAAATCTGACAGCCGTTGTGTAGCATTTCAAATGCACGATGTGCTTTGGTTAACGAACATCACAAACTGCTGCCTTATTGTTACACCACTACCAAGACAGATGAGTGATGCTATAATTGCTACACAATTATTTTTTTTAATTTATATGCCATGGCCATTATTATTCAGATGTCCTATCACTTATTGCTGGCAACGAAGCAAAACATTGGGTTAACAGACGTTTTTCTAAATAAATTCCATAATTATTTATTGGTTTCTTATGCCATCGTGTCTCGTGTCTGTTGTCCGGCGTGGTACTCAAGCCTTAAATAGATAAAAAAAATCATTGCACATTATCTGATCATTTTCAGTTTATCCTGTAGCGCGGTTCAGCACCATCATCAACCAGAGCAGATCGAATCCCAATTTCAGCGGGATCAGCAAAAAACAACAGCCTCAAAAGTTGCAGAGTGGAGAGTGAGAGAAATATGAAAAGAGAATGAGCAGGATATGAAGCGACTGAAATGAACAGGGGATTATTTTTTTGTTTTTATTTTGGACAATTTGGAGGATATGACGAATAAGCATTTAATCAGCCGTATATTAGTCCAAAGCCTGCATTTAATGAGCCATTTTACGAAGGGACAATTTTCATTCATAAAATCGTCTCGTAAAATGGACCATTAGCACTTATGGCGTATATAGGGCAGATTAGAATTTAATTACCTGCAGTAAAGGCGCATATAATGCTGAAAAAAATGCAGTTTTAACTTATTGGTTATTGCATATTGGTTACCTGGGTAAAATCGCACAAAATGTAAGGTTGTCGTCAACGTTGATTTTCCTTCCCGCTCATCAAGGTCCTAGATATTATCACCTGCCACCCCTTCTAACAGTGATGGAATTACTCTCATCATGAAGCAATTCGCGAGTGTAAAGCCAACACAAGGCTTACTCACGATTCCGAGAGTAAACAGTGTGTGAGTTTATTCGCACCCGCCTGCTTCGTGAGTAAGAAGCAAAACAAAAACAGAAACACTTATGAGTTTTTATTCGTGAAGAACTAGTGGAGGTGCGGGAAGTGCATTTTTATTGTGGTTATAACAGCAAATCCAGTGATTATCCAACATAAATTAATGTTTTATGCTTCATTGTTCTAGAAGAGCAGCACTGCCAGTCGTTAAAATGCGTTTTTCATCAAAATGCAAAAAACTCACGAAGCTTCGCGAATCACATGCGAGTGCTTGCCAGCTTCGTTTACTCACGAATAAAGAAGTGCGAGTATTCTCGGGCCCCTGGTTTTCACGAGTACAGTCTAGACTCCTACTACACGGCTTCTGTCTACACGGTCACCTATTACACGGATTCCCATTACACGGCAGTCCGTGTTGTGGGAATCACAGAGCTTATGGGATTTCGCCTAATTACTGTTTACAAAATGTAAGTGGCAAATCAAAAAAGGTATCATTGACCGTTGAAAACCCCTCCCAGAGACAATTTCTGGCTACGCCACTGGAGCGAATATCTCAGGCGTATTACAAGATAGCTCCATACTTTCTCCCGACACGAATGCCTACTATGGTTAAGTGTCGTAAATAAATAAATAATAATAATAATAATAATACTAATAATAATAATAATAACCATACTTTCTTTGGCAAAGTTGCAATACTAGACTAGATCTACCACACAATGCCAACTATCATCCAATTAGTTGGCAATTTGGTCGATAGAGGCGCTATGTAAAAGTGGTTGCTATGTACACTCGCCAGTAGAAGCACTCATAAATTATCACATGCGATATCTCAAGATCTACTTTATTTGGAACAATGCTATCTTCGGCAAAGTTGTTCAGTAGGACAAAAACAATCTGGTGAATCAACAATTAGTTTGTGATTTCGCCGCTAGGTGGCGCTAGTTGTCAACTAAAATTTCAAACTTCGATATCTCGAGATCCAGAGCAGATAGAAAAGTGCCGTCTTCGGCAAAGTTCTTCAGGAAGTCAAGAGCAATCTGGTGATTCTACAATTAGTTGGTGATTTCGCCGCTATGTTTGTTTGTTTTGGTTTGTGTCTATTCAGCTGCAATCTTCATCACTTTCCATCTCTGCCTTCGAATGGTTTATTTTGACAGATGTGTACATATAGAAAAAAAATGTTAAGGTTTTAGGACCACCCTACCCAATCACTACCACACTGAACTTCATTGAGAAACGGTATGCAGAGCTTGTTGTTGTCCTAGTGCTCTCCTCCGACCCACGTTTTATGCTCTGTATATCACACACAGTTTTCGTTCCCGCCGTTGGTTGTGAACACGCACACCCATCCAACCATCAACCCACTCAACAGCATAACACTCCCGCAATCGCAACGCATGCCGCCGACGACCTATGCTCAATACTTACTAGCTCGCAGGGCACCCCCGTCCGTACCATCGTAAGCTCAGTGGAGACAGACGCGCATTTTCCACGGCAACCGATCATCCATTCTCTCACGAACCGCGTCGGCAGTCGGACGTAGGTAAAACTGTGCGACGAAGCGTTTTACACCGCGTGGCGTTGGCTGTTCTGTCTGTTCCCTCTCAATCGAACCTTTTCCTCCCTGCTGAGGTGTGGTGTGTAGTCAAAGAACGACGCGCGTATAGAAGAAGAACCGGCGTGGAAAGAAGATTTTCTCCTTGTGAATTTTGACCGCGGTCGTTGGCTGTTGGCTGTTGGAAGAAGCCGCCTAGTGAGTCGAGATTTTCGAGTGAAAGTGATATGAAAGTGTGAAGGATTTATTGGGCAATTTGGTGCTGACAGATTGAACGTGTTCGAACCGAGGATTACCATCTTAGCAGATCTTAACAGCAAGACAGGAAGGAAGGATACGCAACCACAATGGGAGACCACGCAGTGCCTCCGAAGGGAAATGTCCTGGGATGTAAGTGTCTGTGTGCTGGTGACGAAAGACTGAAATACGTTAAAGGTCAACGCGTCCTGAGAAAACCGTCTGGGATGTGCTTTTTGCTTTGGCAAGTTAATTTCCATATGGCACCTAGTCGTGGATGCTGGGCAGGATAGGTCTCTCAAGGTTGAATGGATGAAGATGGGAGATGTTTGGTCTGGTTACTTTTGGCCACTTTTGGTGTGTATTTCGGTAGATGTGAAGGACGTGTTGTTGTGAAGTTGGTATAACATTCAACTTGCTGGTAAAGGTCATTCGACGTTGGGAAGGGGATTGACGGTAAAGATGTGAATTGTGGAAAGATGAAGAAGATTAGAGGTTGGTGGAAACTCAAGTGCCGTGGCGTACGAAAGAAGAAAATTGCTCTACTTTTTTTTCTTTGATTTGGAATTTCATTCGGAAGGAATGTGTATCGTGCAATCCATTTCGAGTTGCACGAAAAATGCTTATGTTAATGCACGCTGATTTGAAAATAAAATTAAATTCTTGTGTATCGTTTATAAAGTTTAAGCTTCTTCTGTCTTGAGAAATACAGTGGGTCTCAAAATTAAGTAGGGACTCTGTATTGGAGATATTAAATTCTGATGTTTGGCTGATGTTCAAAACAAATTTTGGATAGGTGATGTTCATGCATGCACATGATTTTAAAGAATTCAAAATCATTTATGTTCAAGGGCCCATGTTACTAGCCAAAGTGAAAAGCACTGCAAGACTCTCTCATTCAGGGATACTCACTCAGTAGTGAATGTTCTAGGATTACGGACAGGATTTTTCCTGAAATTCGCTTGGATTAGAGAGGTTTTCAGTTCGAGGCTGGTTCATCTCCAAAGTTTTGGAGTAACTAACTTTTTAAGTAAAAAGAAAATCGAGTTAAGTACTGTTCCTTTGAATTTCACTAAGATTTCGCATCCTTTGACAGATACGTATTTCGACCTCAACTGTAAGGTCGCCTTCAGTGTCTTGTACTTGACTCGATTCGAGTCAAGTCAAGTACAAGACACTGAAGACGACCTTACAGTTGCGGTCGAAATACGTATCTGCCAAAGGATGCAAATTAGGAACAGTACTTAACTCGATTTTCTTTTTACTTTCAGATTTTCCCCTAACAAGCCCAGGTTAATCATCATTAACTTTTTGATTAGTTTACGAATTCTTAAAAAAAAAAACAAAAATTTTCAAACATGAAATTAGTTGAAGGCTTGTTGAATAGCTCAATAAATAATAAAATGGTCTTTTCTTGGGTTTTTCTTGGGTATTTCATTTATTCAATTTGGCTGAGATTGTGTGGGAAAACTCGATCCATGCGACAGTTACAGGTTCTGCCAAACCACACTGGATGAGAACACTGTAACTATTGAGTCCCTGAAGAAGGTCCCAAAGAGACCGAAACGTCGGACAAAATAAAATAACAGTGTTTTGATTTTGTCAAGACTGAGAAGCCACAAAACAAAGTTTTATCCTGATCGTATTTTAAAAGAAATAACGAAAGATCTCTTAACCTCTTTAGATCACAATTCTTACATGAGTCACCTAAAATTTCAATTATGAGTTGCCCATTTATTCAAATTTTATAGGTTTGGTACCAATCATTCTTTCATTCTTTCACGTCGACTCCCTCAGCTTCGGTAGAAACTACTTCTGAAAGGATTCTCCTCAGAATCCTGAGAAAATTCTCCTCAGATTTATGAGAGAATTTTCGTCCGAATCATGAGATGAATTTCAACCTTGTTCTCAATAAAATCCTGACAGTATTCTCCACAGAATCCTGAGAGGATTCTTCTCAGAATCCTGAGACGATCTTCCTCAGAATCCTGGGAGGATTCTCCTCGGAATGCTGATGAAATTCTCCTCAGAATCCTGAGAAGTTTTATTACAAGTTTTATTTTTGTGTTAAATGTGCTATTTTAACTAAATATTCCCCTAGCATTAATGCACATTTATAGGGCTCCGGCAGAATAGAGGCCCGCAATCCTATTTCGATTGCCAACATTTAGGCCATTTCGGGCCGTGATTAAGTACTAGAGATGTAAACCTTTCCCTAGCACAGATTTCAAGCTATAGAACTCTAGTGATGAAACCCGAATCGGGATGCCCCCGTAGGATTAGAAATTCCCGGACCAAACTCAAGCTATGGAAGCAACTAATGCTGCGAACAAAAGGCAACCTGCCAGAGAAAATACGATTACATACTGGATTGACTGATGGACCAACAACATTAGTGAAACCTCGTCATCCTGTCATCGGAAATTGTTATCCAATGAATAGGGTAACAGGGCAAAATATATGTTCTGTGTTGTATATGTCCTTATGTAATGTCCTAATTTATTACGCATTTGTAAGGTTCCGCTATAATATGTTATATTTTTTATGTGCATTTGTAGTGCTTCGTTATTTTTTCGTAATAGTTTCTCCATAGTATCCTGCGAGGATCCTTGAACGGTTCTTTACAGAATCCTGGGAGAATTCCCCATAGAATCCTGAAAGGTTTCCTCACTCAATTTTGAGTCAGTTCTCAACAGAATCCAGAGTAGATCGTCCTCAGAATCCTGAGACGATTCTCCTTGATCCTGAGCAGGGTTGTTACAACAGCGCGGATTTCGCGAATTTCGCGGATTTCGCGATTTTCGCGGATTTGGCGCGGATTTGCCCCTGGAATTCGGCCCTCGCGCGGATTTGGCGCGGAATTGGTTTTGCTGTTCCGTCATGCAAATTTTATACATGATTTTACTCTGATTTGTATCATATTTTTTGTGTGAGATTGCCTTCTTTTGATCTATCAACCAGCGCTTGACGAATCCCTTCGACGAACATTATTCTGTGAATCTTGTATATGCAAATACTGATAGTTAAGCCCTTTTAGTGCTTAAAAAAACTTTTATTCCCGTTGGTATGAATCCTAGAGCCTTTGGACAGTATGTTTCACAAATAATTCAATACGAAAATGATCTAGAAAGCTCTGAAGTCTGAACTAAACTAGGTTAATTACATTACATCTATGTAGTTTATTGTCGTAGCAATTATCTTCATTTTGCATAATTAGTTATAACAACCTGAAATGATTCACCTTTAAAAATGATCATCCGACACAACATATTATCTATTGGATTTAGAGGAATAAACTAAACTTCGAGCTCTACTCCGAATACTTTCTAGAAATTCTATAACAAAATCCAAGTAGTCAGGTCTTCTTCATGGTGTATCCACGGAATTCCTCTATAGATCTTTTCTGATATTGTTCTTTTCTTGTTGATCTTTTTGAATGATTTTTTTAGGGTTAAAGATTCAGCTTTATCTATAAAAATCTCGAGTGATTTGTTTCGCAATGGCTGATTTTTTTCTGTAAAAAAATCCTTTAAAAATATCGAAAGAAGATTTTTCTCGAAAGAGTTTCTGACACAACTGTAAGACTTTTTAGTTCCAAAGTCGTGCACGCTGGCTGTAGTGTATAACAAGCGCGCACGGCATTGGAACAGAGGGGACAAATTCCCTACGCGCATGGATTGATTGATCTTTTGAAAAATGATTCTAGGAATTTCATTACAAATATTTCTCAGGAATCCATGGCTGGAGTAATCCATCCATCAGAAGCCACTAGAAGAGCTCCCGTAACAATAGATTTATCGTTGAAATTTTCAGAGTGGTACACCGCATAGTTATAACGCTATTTGTAGTAGAAATCCTTCGATCATTTTAGAACAACTGTCGTGGCACCATGAAGGAAATTTATAAAAAAAAACATATAAATCCCTATGAGAATTCGAGTGTAGAATTAGCATTTAAGTTAAAATACACATTTATAAAAATTAAAAAAAAACCTATGAGAATTAATAGTGAAAACTTTGGAGAAAACCCCTGGGGAATCTTTAAAGGAATTCATGGATAAATAACTGGACAAGTACCTGGAAAAGTTTTAGAAAAAAGGAATTTTAAACCAGCAAGAAAGTCTTTAAAAAATGTCTTTCAGGAATTTTCCCAGAATTTCCTCCAATGATTGCAGTAGGGATTTTTTAGTATGTTAACTGCGGAGGAAGGTATTTTCTGTTTGTACAAGCATCTCCCCATGTGTTCCTTTGAAATTTCTTCAGTATTTTCTCAAGACGCTGTCCATAAACTACGTAGTCTTATTTTTGACCATTTCAGAACCACCCTCATAGACTTTGTCCATACAAAACTTTCGAAATTAGTATGAAGCGTAGACTTTGACCAGGCCACCTCCGCTTCCTAACAGTCTGCAATAATTCGTAGACGAGCCCTAACGTATTCTTCCTGGATAATACTTATCTAGAGTTTAAGTCTCTTTCTATAATGTCTCACTGGGATTCTCCAGACATTGCTATTTTTTCAAATTTCTTAGAATTACCTTCACAATATCCTACTCAAATTCATGCTCATAATTTTAAGAATTACTCGAAAATGTTTGCATTAGGTACTGTTAATAAAAACTTCAGAAATTCTTTCCGTTTCATTCAGGTTTTTTCAAGGATTTTTAAGGGATAGCTCCATGATTATTTTTTTAATTTTTTCCAATATTTTCTTTGCTAGAAATTTCTTCACAAATCTTTTGGTATATTCTCCTGAATGTCGGACTCTGGCAGATATCTTTAAGAACGCTCTGTAGATTGCTACAGCGATTTATCTAAAAATTACTGAAGGAATATTGCTGAAAAAAACATGAAATAGAGTTGTGACAAAACGTCTTCAATTTGCAGAAAGCTTAGAACATTTAAGATGAACTGCGTTAATTTACGAATCAACAGTTCAACTCCCACCGGCACTCAATTAATCCATTCCAGTTGAAAGTGCCTTTCCTTTATACACTATTGTAGATTGTTCAAATTTTATGTTCAATATATACGTAATGTAGAAAAATGAAACTTTACTTCCACACTCTCGCGGATTTGGCGCAAATTTAATTTCACAATCGCGCGGATTTGGCGCGGATTCAAATTTTGCTCGCGCGGATTTGGCGCGGATTTTTTTCCACGCTTCTCGTAACAACCCTGCCTGAGTGAATTTCCCTCAGAATCCTAAGAGCAGTGCTGCTATTGGTCGAGATCATCCCATGACGATGGACAAGTAGGCCTTTCATCGTCATAAAAGGAAGCGAGCACTCGCGCACTTCGCCATGTTATTTCGCAATAATCAAGCATCATAACGAAAACTTCCAAATTGTTTTGACATTGAAATTTTTAGGCTAGTCGTTGTATTTAATCGATCGAGAGGACATATATTAATGATTTAAAGAAATCAAACAATAACAAAATGCATCGATGTATTGTTTACAATCATATCACGCTTCGTCATGACCGAAAAATGAGCGAATATTGTTAGACTCTCTTAGTCATCGTCTCCCGATTCGATGACATTGAGAGAGGCACTTCTGTAAAAATCACGTGACGACTCGTGCTGTCATTGACGCTTTCCAAGCCTGCCTAAGAGGATTCCTCTCAGAATCCTGAAAGGATCCTTTTCATGATCGTAAGAGTGGTTCCAGAGTGGAGTGGAGTCCTGAGTCCTGAGAGTATTCTTCTAAGAATTCTGAGAGGATTCTCCTAAGAATTCTGAGATGATTCTCCTCAGAATCCTGAGAGGATTCTCCACCGAATCCTTTCTCAGAAATCTGACAGGATTCTCCTCGGAATGCAGATAAAATAAATTCTTCTCAGAATCATGAGAAGAATATCCACAGAAACCTGGGAGGACTCTGCTTATAATCCTCACAATCCTGAGAAGATTCTACTCAGAATCCTAAGAGGATTCTCATCAAAATTCAAGGAAGATTCTTCTCGGAATGTTGAGTTGATTCTCCTCAAAATCCTGAGAAGATTTTTCTTGGTAAAATGAGAGGATTTTTCCCTAGAATCCAGAAAAGATTTTCTTCAAAATCCCAATAGAATTTTCAACAGAATCGCGAAAGCATTTTCCGCACAATGCTGAGAATTCTCAAAATCCCTGGAAGATTTTACTCAAAATCCAAGGAGAATTCTCCTCAGAATGCTGAACGGATTTCTCTCAGAATCCTGAAATATTTCTCCTTTGAATCCTAAGAGGATTCTCCTCAGAAGAGAGAGTTTTCTCATCAAAATCCAAGGAGAGGACTTTCCTCGGAATGCTGAGTGAATTATACTCAGAATCCTGAGAAGATTCCTCTCAGAAACCTGAGAGGATTCTCCACATAATCCTCAGAGGATTATCTGCAGATTCATGAGAGGATTATCCTCAGAATCCTGAGAGGATTATTTTCAGATTCCTGAGATGATTCTTCACAGAATCCAGAGAGCATTCTACACAGACGGGCTTGGTGGTCTAGTAACTACCGCTTCTAATTCGTATGCAGAAGGTCCTGAGTTCAATCCCTGGCCCGTCCCTTTTCTCCTACTTTGTATCTTTCTATGTACTTTCTCCTTCCTTTCTAAATAAACAACTCGTGTACAATTCATATGTTCCTTCATAGCCATCGCTAGTGCAAGAAACGGATTGAAAAAAAGAAAAAAAATCCGTTTCACTTGCATCCAACTTTCACTGAACAGTATCTGTTAGGTAACACCTACGAGTTATGCAATCATGTGAACTGTGCCGCACATCTTCGGAATCATAAAACACACAATTCTATCACCTTACGCCTGGCATCCACACACCAATGTGTGAGCCCTTGGCCAACCAAATCCCACCAGCTGCGTGAATTTGTGCAGACGTAGAGGTATATTTGGTCTGATGTGGATACAAATGATTGCAATAATCAATTCCTTCTTCTTCCCCATATTGACCTGCAACCAGACGTGGCAGACGCCATTATCGCCTAAAAATAGAAGATCACCAACACTCACACACTGAAGATGCCTGCTTAGTCCCTGGGAGATATCTCATTGGTTCCTTGTGTGAGTGTAGCTGGTCTGGCGATATTGGAGTAGCATCCACGGACGGTCAATCAAGCTCAAGTCCAAGAATCCAGTGAGCATTCTCCACAATTCAGAGAGGATTCTCCATAGAATTCTGAGAGAATTTTTCACAGAATCTCGAGACAATTTCTTCAGAATCCTGAAATAATTTTCTCCCGAATCCTGAGAGGATTCTTTTCCGAATACTGAGAGGATTATGTTAAGAATCCCAAGAGGAATTCAGTCAGATTCCTGAGAGGATTTTCCCAACAATCATGAGAGGATTCTCCCCAGAATTCAGAGAAAATTCACCGCATATTCTAATGGCACAAATTTCCCAAATGGAGGAGAACGTGCCTCTGGATCCGACCTACTGATACCACATAATCCTGAGAGGATTCTCCACATAATTCTGAAAGGATTCTTCTCAGAATCCTGAGAGAATTCTTCTCAAAATACTGTGAGGTTTCTCCTTAGAACACAGAGGATTCTCCACAGGTTCTTGAGAGGATTCTCCATAGAATCTCAAAATTGTCTGGTGAAACATTATTATTGAACTACTAAAAAAATCTGAAATATGGCTTAAGTAAAAAATTGTGGAAATTAATAATAGAGGACTCTTGCAAATATGACACCACATACTTTAATTCTAAATATGAATTATAGTAGAAAATGTGGGTAAAATTTTGAAAAATAAAGACTGTACCACAATAATACTTTGAAAATTCTTAAATAATATATGTCCCAAATAGATTTCTTACAATTATGCTGGTCTTAGGGCCGATTTCTTCACCTCGGCTTAACCGGTAAGCCAGGCTTACCCATACAGTTAAACCTGGCGTAACGCTTAAGCCTGGGTGAAGAAATCGCCCCTTAGTGAAGTATTTGAAATAGATAATGATACTTATACGTATGAAATCAAAATTACACCTGTCTACAGCATTTTTGAACTCGGTAAGCTGATAATCATTTTTAGTGTAGAATCCTGAAACGGGAAGGATAAATACAGAGGAACGGTTTTTCCGATTTTTTTAGGCTGACGATTAGAAAGCAATTTTTTAAAGCAAAGCTACCCATTTCATACACCTCATTTTCCGTAACCAAAGCTCGGATTGAGCTTAAATTTTTACTGTAACTCACTAACATCTCATATTTCAAATGAACGTTGGTAAAGAATTTTTAAGTTGCTTTTTTCATTAAAAAATATTTTTTGAAAATTTTGCCAAAAATTTTGCCATATAAAAATTAGTTTATATGTATATAAGCTTATGAAGGAATTAACAAAATGAAAGACACTTGATAATAGCTTATAATCTATTATAAGGTGTCTTTCCTTTTGTTATTTCTGATCTGAGAGCATCAATCAATAGTGGAGCGATTTTTTGTCAATAAAGCAGGAACAAATCCCATTTCTTTTTTTTGTCACAGTGCTCGTTGACTCGTCAAAGGGAGACGATATAAATGTATTTATTGAAAAAAAAAATCCCAAATAATTAGGGAAAATCGAGTAAACTCATCGGATTTGTTAAGAAATTTTTTGAGCGACTCTAGTTTCAACTTAAAATTTAAAAATTGCTTGATTTTTTTTATTTGTGCTCCCCTTTAAAATGTTGAATTCCGACCAAAATTTACTGAGGGGGAGGGGGTCTGACATAAAGGAAAATCGAAATATAGTGAGGTAATTTGTCTGAAACTCAAGTTGATAACTAAAATAGCTTCTAATTATTGCTTATTCAATTTAAATTATACTATACAATTTTTAACACGATTGGGAATTATAGATGCTTCGTGCCAAAACTAGAGTTAGAAGCGTTCGTTCACCAAATTTAACTATATAAAAATGCTTATTTATCATGCTTTCAAAGTTGATACCCATATCAATACTGTGACTTAAATGTAATTCCCAAGCATGTGTTTCCCCCAGCTTACACTACTGTTCCCATGAAACCAAACAGCTCTCGCTTTCATTCATCTCGTAACAGCAAACTCACCAGCAATTAGACATTTGTCACGAATCGTGTCATCACAATAGCCTGCTTCGGCTTAAAATCCCCTTATCCACCTTACCCAACACCGGCATTGGGATGTCCTCCTGCTCCGACGACGCCGACAGTCAGTGCCGGTCAGAGGCATCAACAACGATGTGATAGCGCACAAAACAAACGATTCTAAATTTAATCACACGCCACCGCCACCAGCCAGTAGCCGTTCAACGTGCGTGCATAAATTAACTAGACCGCTTTTGGATTTCTCATCTTCTCTCACTGCTGCCGTGGTTCTGAGTGATGGGATAATTTTAGAAAACCACTCGACCGGCACCCATCGTATTGGTGATCGCGGTTGAACTCCGCAAGAATGTGCGGTTGAGGCTTGCGAAATTGGTTCGCAATTCTTTTAGCAAAACCGGAGGAAATTTGACGAAAAGAGCAGAATATGGAATGTTCTAGCTAGAAAATCGTCGATAGAATAATATCGACAAAACACACAAATTGACGGGATTTCTTGAAAATCCTTCCCCAGCAATTAGGCCCGGCTCGTCGTATTACACCTTCCGATGTTAAAGAGTGGACAAGAGAGTTCATCACCTTGTTGCAGTCCCCGACGAGATTGGAATGAACTTGGTAGGTCACCTGAAACCCTTACGCAGTTTTGCACAACGCCCATCGTCGGGTCAGCTTCCCAGGAAAGCCATTTTCGTCCATGTTTTTCCATAGCCCTGTATGGTCAATATTGGCGTATGCTGCCTTGAAACCTGGTGTTCACGGCATTTCTGAAGGATTTGCCGTACGATGAAGATCTGGTCCGTTGTCGACCGACCATCGATGAAGCCAGCTTAATAACTTTTCACGAACTCATTAGTTGACAGACGACGGAAGATGATCTGGGACAGCACTTTGTAGACTGCATCCAAAATGGTGATCGCTCTGAAGTTCTCACATTTCAAATGGTCACTTTTCTTGTGAAAGGAGCAGATTACCCCTTCCTTCCACTCCTCCGGTAGCTGTTCGGTTTCCCAGATCCTGACTATCAACAGGTGCAGACAGGTGGCTAACTTTTTTTGGGCCCATCTTGAAGAGTTCAGCTGCAATACCATCCTTTCCAGCTGCTGTGTTGGAGCGGGTGTATGGCATCCTTAACTTACCTCAGAGTGGTAATTGGCTCATTAACGTCCTCTGCTGCATTGACGTAGTCGTTCCCTCCCGTGCCCGTGTCGTGTTCTCCCGTGCCTACGTCTCCTCTCACGCCATTGAGGTGCTCGTCGAAGTGCTGCTTCAACCTTTCGATCACCTCACGTCCGTCCGTAAAGAGGCCTCCGTCCTTATCCCTGCATATTTCGGCTCGCGGCACGAAAAAGACGGGTTTGCCGTTTCCGTTTCTGTTTGTAACGCTCCACGTTCTGCCGGGTTCCTTGCTGCAGCATTACCACCCGTGCACTCCTCGTTGAACCATTCGTTTCGTCGACTCATAACCACGTACCCGATGGTGCTATCGGCAGCGTCGTTGATGGCTGCTTTTACTGTTCTCCAGCAGTCCTCTAGAGAGGCCACATCGAGCTCGCCCTCGTCTGGCAACACTGCCTCGAGATTCTACGCGTATGCTGAGGCGACATCCGATTGCTTTAGTCGCTCTAGGTTGTACCATGGCGATTGTTATTAATCACGGATAGTTTTGGGCGCAGTTTGACCATCACCAGATAGTGGTTAGAGTCAAAGTCAGCGCCGCGATAGATCCTGACGTCGATAAAGTCGGAGAAGTGCCATCCAACAATCATAACGTGGACGATTTGCGATTCCGTCTACTCTGATGATCTCCAGGTGCTGTGTTGGAAAAAGTTGCTACGTATGTTTTTGAAGACGGCGACATCAATGAGTCGTAAGCCGCCTCCTATGATGATCTTGACTTCGTGGCTTGCGCAGCGGTCGTACTCGCGTTTGTTACAGCAACTCTGGTAGGTGGTATGATCACCTCTAAACCATAGGTTCCCAAACTTTCGAATGCGTGACTCCCTTTTACCAGCAGACATACTTTTCACGACCCACCATAAGGTACACCGGGGCAAGTTGAAACGGGTGGGGCAAGGTGAAACACGAAGTTTTAAAATAGATTCCAATACAATTTGGAAATTTAGCCTTCGCTAAAAGATGGTTTGAATCAAAAACTATGTGTTATGGCGATTGAACTGTTTATCATCATTAGAAAACATTATGTTAACCCACTGTTTCATCTTGCCCCACCCGTTTCAACTTGCCCCGGTGTACCTTAGACATTTCCTCATTTGATGTCTGTTACAGTAAAATATTAGACTGTCCCTCGCGACCAACTGGACAAAGGCCGGTGATCCCCAGGGGGGTCGCGACCCACAGTTTGGGAAACCATGCTCTAAACGTTCGCACCATTGTTCCTGTTCAACACACCTCCTGCAGCGCTACGATATCAAACCCGTGGTCCTTCAGTAGATCGGAGAGTGTGCATGTGCTTCCAATGAAGTTGAGAGACCGGCAGTTCCACGTACCGAGTTTCCAATCCTAAGTCCTTTATGTTCGCTGGGGTCCGTTGGTCTCGCTTTATATTATTCGGTTGCTGATTTTCCGTTACTGCAATGTTTTTCTTTTGCAGCTGGCTCTTAAGACCCCTAGTTTCCCGAGGATCTTAGTGCACAGTTGAGCATAGAGTCCTTCCCTGGCACACGAACATCGATAAACCGCCTTCTAACATAGGGATCAGATGCTATTGTGAGCTGCTCCTCCTGGAGAACAGACGCTCAGGTTTGCCTGAGCCTATGTCCAACGTTTCCACCGGAGTTGGCTATCCGATCCACCCTAAGATTGCTAGCAGCCCAGCTGGTGCCACACAGAGGTAGGGAAAGGAGTTGCTGGGCAGATGCTAGTGATCTCAATGCGATCTGAATCGCTTGAAATACCCACCGTGCCTAATTCTGCTTAATTCATTGTACAACCATGATCCAATTATTCAACATCGACATAACTTAAACTATGAACATTTTTTTTTAAGTGGAGTGCATTTTGGGAAATTCTGTTTACGTTTGGTCAATGTTATCTTAAGGGAATTTAATTGTACTCAGAGCGGCGGGGGAGTTAAAGATTTCAAAGCAGTTCCAAGAGTGTTCCAGGAGAGTTCCAGAAGGTCCCAGTATCAGGGAAGTCCATAAATTGTAATGGACGTTCCAGGAATGTTCCAGGGAGTTTCAGGGGCTTTTCAGAGGTATCCCAGAAGATTTTATCGGTGTTACAGAGGTTTTAAGAATGTCGTGCCAGGAGTGCTTCAGTAGTTTCATGGGCGTTAGAAGAGGTTACGATGCTGGTCCAGAGGTGTACCTGGGATCGGAGGGAGTTTCCGAGAGTATCTGGGGTCCCTCCAGGTTTTAGACGGGGTCAGGAGTGTTACAGGGGTTTCAAAAGGGTGTCAGGGTCGTTCCAGAAGTGTTCCAGGGATTTGAATGGATGCCAAAGTGGTTCCCGAGGGTATCAAAGGCACTACAGGGGATTTCAGGGGTTTTTTTTGGAGGGAATTTCAGGAGCGTTACAGGGGTTTCATCGAAATTTCAGGGGTGTTCTAGGGGTATTCAATAGGTTTCAGGGGCGTTCTAGGGCGCTTTGGTGATGTTTCAGAGGTGTTCTTGGGGATCGTCAAGGGTTTCAAAGGGTAGTCAGAGGGTTTCCTGAGTGTTTTAGGAGAGAGGATTTCGAGGGATTCAGGGGAGCTCTATGGGATTTCAGTGGGAATTCCAGGAACTTTCAGAGGATTACAGGAGTTTTGCAGGGCTTTCAAAATCTTCTCAAAACACCACACTTTTGTCTTGAACCGGCTTGAGACCCCTCTGAAATATCCCGAAAACCTCCTTGGAAGCATCCTTAAATGTTACACCACCATGCCAAACTTGAAAACGGGTTTTGCATTACACCGGTCTCCAACTATCGAACCAGTTGATAGTGAGGGAGCAAAAACAACCCAGAAGCTTTTGTAGTGTAATTATTATCAATCATTTACAAATAATTTTATCGCCGTTGTCACCGCCAAGCTACTTTCAGTGTACACTAAAACCTCTTTTTATGCACTTTTAATTTATGCACCTGCATAAAAAGAGGGAAACCTACTCAGAACCAATATTGTGCATAGGAAAATTTAATAATAGCAGGGGTAGGGGAACTGCGGCCATAACGCCCATAGGGGGCAAGTTGCGCTACCCTTGTTTTATTCAAACCACGTTATTTTCAGAACTTTTTTCAATTGCAATCGCTAAAATAAGAATAAAAAATGCTTCTTCATATTTGAGTTTACATATTTTTACTAAAAAAAAATACAAAAACTTAGAAAAAACATTTTGGTTACTTTTGATGTAATTTTAGCCTGTCAAATGTTTGCACTTTTTTACATCATTTAAAAGAATTTTTTTTCTCGCTATCCCCACAAACTGTTTTGCTGGGAGTGTGTTATTTGTGTACCAAGCGGAAAAAGTATCGAAATTGACCCTTACATTTTTTTACAAGGGTCCAAACTTCTGAGGCATCTGTGGGGTAAAATGCCCACCCCTAGTTATTTACATGAAAATAGCCATTTAGATCAAAATTCTGGCACAAATTATGTAGAACACAAGTTGGAACCAAACAACAGCACTTTTTTCACTATAAATAAGTTTACTAATCACACAGCCATGCGTCATTTTGTAGTAATTATTAATAAAACAGCTCACTATGACATTTACATGGAATTGACCCATATTTACAGGTGATCCATAATTATGTAATGACTGTATACCATTCACGAACAATAACAGTTTACAATAAACCAGGCGCGCAAGTATATGTTCACAATTTGGCATCCTGGCGTTAGCTGTGGCTAGTGGCGCGTTTTACCCCGCATTAAAACTAAAATTCTGAAAATTAAACTTTTTTTCAAATATAAATTTTTTAGTAGTTATGCATAAAACTGGTTTATGGTTTCTTCCATTTGGAAGGAAACATGTTGGTGCTTCATGTTAGTGCCAAAAAAATGTGTATTATAAAGTGTTTCGTGGTTAAAACTGGACTCTTCCTTTACGTGGGCGTCTTACCCCCAGTTCCCCTATCAGGAGATCTCAAGGGGGTCTGAGGGGGTTTTCGAAAGCATTGCAAAGAGTTTCAGAGGATTTTCGACGGGTTTTGGAGGCGTTACAGGTGCGTTTTCGGGAGTTTCCGAGGGTCTCACGTGCTGTAAACATCCGAGTGGGGATCCGAGTGGGTCTTATAGGGGTTTCGGAGGCATTCCTGGAGTTTTTCCGGGGGTTTGGAGCGTCTCAGGTGCGTTACATGGGGTCCGAGTGTCCAGGGTCCAGGTTTCAGGAGGATCTTGGAGGCATTTCAGGAAGTTTCAGATGATTTTCAGAGACATTATCACAATATCTTTTGAAGCGCCCCTGCAATATCCTTTGATTTAAAGGTGTTCTTGAAACCCCCTAATACAACCCTGACCTGTCAATGCCTCGAAACACCTCTGAAAACTCCGTAACCCCATTGAAACACCCTTTGAATCGTCATAATCAATTTGACATGCTTCTGAAACCCCTTAGTACGCCTTCAATAGGCTCCCTGAAATACATCTGCACCCCCCTTGAAACGTCCCTGAAATGCTATCAAGGGCCCTAAAACGTCTAGGAATGCCCTTGAAATGTTCCTGAAACAGTATGAAAATTTCACTGAAATGACTCTGAAATACCTTGAAACGCCCTTTAAAGGCTCCTGAGATCCCCTGAATTACCCTTAAAGCCGCTTGAAACGTCCCTGGAACTTTCTTAGCACTATTGAAATAAGCCCCTGAATTCCCCGTAATCACATTGCATTAAAACGCCAACAAATCCTAACAGAACGTCCTAAGAAGGTTCCCCCTGAAGCCCCTTGGAAACATATTTTTTGCGCTTTCTGGGAACATTCTGGAAACCATCTTAGACCCACCTCAAATGTCCAGGAGCAAGACCTGTTCTAGCGAACTCGATTCCCTCATTAAAGTCCGAACTTCATTCATGCATCAATTTCCCTCTTTAAGTCTTTTAATTCATGCACATTATTAACACTGAGAACAGACATCCAGGCTAGAACAAATTTCATTCAGAAAGTTGTGTAAGGATTTGAATCTTCACTTGAGTAAGGTTGCAAACCAAGTCACGATAACAACACTAACGCCGCCAAACACCATATTGCCACAGTCAGTGGTGAATTGAAACATTTGAATTGGTGGATTAAATTATTACCTATGGGAAATTAACCGATTGCAGCGCCACGCTATTGCCTCTTGTGTTGCCGATGAAATAAAAAAGTTTGCAGTGTACTAGTTGCCCAAATTCGAAAAAGACCATGCGTCTCCATTAAACTGATACCACTACATCAGAAGCGCGCAGAACTTATGGAGATAATCTCGCCCTGGAACCGATTAGCCGAAATCGTGACAATACGATGAATGACAGGTCTACTAGCGCCTCCAAGTGTAAATGAGCCGTCACTCTCACTTTCGGCAAGACAAGGCGGAGAGGGGGCCAAAACAGAAAAAAAAGCACACATCACCTGTCACCGATGAAGAATGAGAATGGCTTGTCTGCCCGGTCTGCTCGTTGACCCATTGCGCTGGCTGGGTGGCAATTTGCATGTGGCTATTTTGGGTTTTCTGTGATTTACTACGTATATGAATGTTTTGTTAGCCGTTGCTTCGTTCAGCGTATTCTTGTGGGAGGATGAGGATCGAAATGCATACGTTGGATTCTTCACTTACGTCAGTTGGGTGTTAGTTTTTTTGGGAGATTTTCGATTATTCGAAGAATATTACATTAAGTTTTTAACAATGCCAACTTCAGCAGAAATCTCTAGCATGGATTTGTAGCTTTGCAATACCTTGTAAATCTGCTCCGTCTTTACGAATTCATTGACAATTTTCTTAACAATAACTTAACTTTAAACCACCGAGTCATTACTCAATCCAAGTTTGTTTGGTTAGTTTGGTAACTACCAAGATGCCACCAAAACTCAGGATAAACCTAATAATAATAACTTTCTTTAATAATCATAATTCCTGAAACAAAAATCACTCGACACGTCTCTGTAGCCAAATCACGACTGCTAATAATACGATGCATCCGATACGCCCTCAAAATGATTTTATTTCGCACGAACCGCCTCAATTTCGCTCATCCACCACAGACGTCTTCCACGACCTACAATGAAACACGCCGCACCGTTGACCACAACACCCACCACCATACAGCTCATCTGCACCATACTGCTGCCCTTCCTTCACGTGACAGTGTGCAGTGTAACCGGCCGGCGGCGTCGGAAAATCCATCGATATTTCCCACACGCGACTCTCAGCTGCTCAACAAACGCACCGCTGCCAGCTACTACGGCGCAAGGTCAAACAGAGGACAAAAAGTAGTATTAATTTTGCTCTCGACTCGAATATTTCTCATCGACCGAGGCTCACAAATTGTGTCAAATTGGCGAAATCGCACCGCACATCACCATTTTCACCCCCTCTGATGAAAATGGTTCCAACAACAGAAACCGATATGAAATATTTTTAACTGTTGCATTTCGGTCGTCCCGCCGCCCGGCTCAATGACTGTATGCTAATTTTGACGGTCTGTTTTGATGGGGATCAGTTAAAAGTCAATTTATCAGAGCTGCCGGATACCACCGCCACCACACCGGTGGTGCGGTGCCACATACGACAATAATAATTGTCGGTAAATCACTTGGCGTCTCCATTGTTTCGGGGGGCTTCAATTGACAGGTCAAATACTCTCAGCCCCGCCGCAGGGCGGCCGTCGGCGGGGGCATTGTTTCAGCCAGCGATAATTGCACGGTTGGTTCAAGTAGCACTTGCTGGCCGCGTGCCGGTGACGTGATGTACCGTAAAATGGAGTTGCGTTGACCCAGACAACCAGTAATCGTATAAGATGTTGCATAAGATGATAAAGTGGAGGCCATATATGGGCATGTCTCCATTTAGGCGCATGTAAAATGTACGCATATCACCTCCACTTTAACATCTTATACAACATCTTATACGATCACTGGTTGACTGGGGAGTAGTTTGATCCTTGTGATACAAAACTCAAATTTTTGAAGGAAACAAAATTTAACAAAAAATTGGTATTTCTTTGGTGTCATTCAAAAATTACGTCCAACGTTCAAGGGGAAAGAGTGTTTATGCAGTGCTGTCACTGTAAAATCAGAGCTGCTTACTCCAGGTTTCCAAGTTTCAGCGCCCTTATACTGGTATGCCCCCAAGGCCCAAGGAAATGCATTCCCCATTGCGCCAAATTAAGAGTTATTTCGGGAAAACCCCTGCATGCAAACTTATTTCACGAAATTTTTCTGTGGTTATCGCGGAAAGGACCTTCTTGTCGGAATTTCTTTTATAAGATGAGCAAGAATTCTTCCTAAAATTTCTATAAAATTCTCCAAGTACCTCTAGGGACACCATAAATACCTTTGTGATTTATCAAACATTTTCTGGAATGTTTACAGAAAGATTCTCGTAAGTTTTCTTAGAATGATTTTAGTATAAATTCATCTGAAAATTCCTCTTAGTATCCTTTCAAAATGCATCCTAATCTATGGATTTCTTTAAAAACTTCTCAAGGGCACCCTCCAGAGATACTTTCAGGAATTCCCCCAGAAATTTGCCCTGGCAGCTCTTCAGGAGCTTCTCAAGGAATTTCTCGAAATATTGGACCTCGGGTTTCCTCAAGAATTTCTTCAATGAATCTATAATATTTCGGGAGGTTCCGTTAAGTATCACTTCATTTATTCAGAGATTTTGTCGGGTATTCATCTGGAAATTTCTCTAGAAATTCTCAAGAGATTCTTCTGAAAGTTCTCTAATAGTTTCTTCAGATATTTTTGTCCAGAAATTCCCCCAAAAATTTCAAAGAATTTCTTCTCAGAGTTTTCAAAGGCATCTCCAGGTGTTTTTTGTAAGGATTTCCTTAAACTATCTTCAAGGGATTACTTGGAAATTCTTTAAAGAATTCTTCAGCATTTATTTATTGTACAATTTCTAGAAGAACTTTTGAAAAAGCCCTGGAGAAATATTTCCAAAGACATCCCAGAGGAGATACAGTGTCGGACAAAACAATAAGACCACCGGTTCTATTTCATACAAAATGGCCAAGTTTGACGATGTGATATTCGGTTTCTAGTGAAACGATTTGGCTGAAACTTTGGCAGTCGACATGGAATTACTGGAATCAAGATTTGTATTAAATTGATTGAGTTCTGTTCACTACTTCCACAGTTGCAGTACAACGGTAACGTCCCCAAGTGTAAATGGCATCCTTTAACTTAGTACTTGTTTATCAATCATCAAGCATCAGATACTCTCATATATCCTTTGGTAATATTGAGTAGCAATATAGGACTACTATATAGCAATAGGACTACTATATAGCAATAGGACTACTATTATATAACTTTTGATGTAATGAACAGAAGAGCATTTTTTATTATCGTACAAATTGGGCCGAAGGGTCTCAAATTTTCATGTAACTTGTTCCACAGGTAAGGCTCATGGTTAATGAATAAAGAAAAATTGAGAAAAAATCAGGGTCGCCTATTTTCCCGGAAAACTCAGGCGGAAATTTATTGTTTTCCCCTTACTTTGAAAAATCATAACTCAAGAACGAAGCATCGTAGAAACAAAGTTTTTTTTTAGAAAATTAAAGCAAATTTTCTCAGAAATTCAAAAAAAATTTAGTTGGACAAAGTTTTCCACAAAATTTTCCACAGTTGAGAAAATTCGTAAAGAAAAGCCAAAAAAACAATGCCTGAACTCGTGAAACATTTTCAAAAAAATGTTTTTGAAAAGGTTATTTTATAAGCTTTAATTGCTGATATTTTTGAAATGCACTTTTTTCGTTTTTGAGTTATAGCCAATTTTGTTTAAAAATGTCTAAATGTGCCATATAAGCCTTTTTTTCTGAAAAATCATAACTCAAGAACGAAGCATCGTAGAAACTAAGTTTCAAAATGAAAATGAAATCAAATTTTCTCGGGAATTCAAGAAAAATATTATGTGAAAAAATGTTCCACCGTTCAGAAAATTCATTAAGAAAAGCCGGAAAACTATTCCCGAATTCGTGGCAAATTTTCAAAAAAATATTTTTGAGAAGGTTATTTTATAAGTTTAATTGGTGAAATTTTTGAAATGCACTTTTTTTCCTGAGTTATGACCAACTTTGTGAAAAATGACCATGTAAGCCTATATGTATTAAATGGTCATTTTTCACAAAATTGGCCATAACTCAGGAACAAAAAAAAAGTGCATTCTAAAAATTTCAGCAATCAAAGCTTATGAAATTACTTTCTCAAAAATATTTTTTCGAAAATTTTCCGCGAGTTCGGACATAGTTTTTCCGGCTTTTCTTTATGAATTTTTACAACGGTGGAAAATTTTGGGGAAAACTTTTTCCACTTCTTTTTTTTTTGATTCCTAAGAAAAATTGCTTTCATTTTCATTTTTAAAACTTAGTTTCTACGATGCTTCGTTCTTAAATTATGATTTTTTCTAAAAAGGCTTATATGGCACATTTGGACATATTTTAACAAAATTGGTTATAACTCAAAAACGAAAAGAAGTGCATTCCAAAAAATTCAGCAATTAACGCTTGTAAAAAATAACCTCCAAAAATATTTTTTTGAAAATTTTCCACGAGTTCGGGCATAGTTTCTCCGGCTTTTCTTTACAAACTTTCTCAACTGTGGACAATTTTGGGGGAAATTTTTTTTCAGTTCTTATTTTTTTTAATTTCTGAAAAAAAAACTTTGTTTCTATGATGCTTTATTCTTGAGTTATGATTTTTCAAAGTAAGTAGTGTCAAGGGAAAACAAAACATTTCCACCTGAGTTTTCCGAGAAAATAGGCGACATTGATTTTTTTTTTCAATTTTTATTTTGTTCATATTTCCATGGGCCCTGCCTGTGGAAAAAGTTTCATTAAATCAGAGACCTTCGGCCCAAACTCGTACGATAACTAAAAAAAATCCCCTGGAGTAACATCCTCATCGGGTCGAGCCTGCATCTCAGCTTCGAGCCTGTTTACTATGTAGACTCCTATGGATTCTGGCCAAAGTCTACGCTCCATAAAAATTTCGAAAATTCTTTGTGAACAACAGTCTACGCGGGAGGAGGGGAGTCTGATATGACCGAGAATGATTCTACGTAGTTTATGGACACGGCATATAACATTTCCAGCTCAACGCACGAATCGCGTGGATGCGATCTTTTTCAATCCAAATGAAATTTTGCTCATGTATGAGCTTATATCTGAAAATGTTTTTCATGTTACTATTTGTATTGCAATATTTTTTACCTTACTTCTGTAGAGCCTCGTGGCCGTGCGGTTAGCGTCACCAAACGTATAAACGTACCATACCATGGGGTGAGGGTTCAATTCGCGCTCCGAGTGATGAAACTTTTCGCAAGAAATGTTTCTTCCTCGTATCCACTGGTGCTCGTAATGTGTGTCGTGTCCGTTGTTTAGTGCTAAATTCCATTCAGTCTCTGGCTGAAGACGGTGTCCGTGTCTTTTTTTAAGGGCTTATGATAAAATGTTGAAATATAAAAATTAAAACTTGAAAACGGTTTGTTGGATCGAAACCGTGTCTTCGAAGATTTTTGAAGATAATTGAAGGACTCTTAGAAAAAAATGCACCGAGAGTAATATTCATCGGGGATCTATGTTAAATGTCATATAATTTCAATTTTCCAAACCTTGCCTTTCGTTTTTTTATTATTATTTTTCTGTAGTGAGTTTCAGCTTCAAATTTTGCCAAGTAGCCCAGGATGGGCATGCTTCTTTTAACTATTTTTACTCGAATTTTTATTTTTCGTCGAATTTTAAAACGACACAAGGAAACAATTTTTGACATTGTTTTATCTGAAATAGATTAAACGTACAAGTTTCAATGAAAATACTATGCATATTTTTGAAAATAATTCTCCTTAGTAATGTTTCACACAAGTACCTTACCATAAATTTTCTTGTTTGTGGTAAGCTATAGGTATCACCTGGTTGATGCAACGGATGATAATTCATTTTTTGTTTAAAAATTCAATATTTTCGGCCCTTTATATTTGTAAATATTAAAAATTGTGGTGAGATTAGTTTCATTCAACTAATTTAAAATCTTTTTCCACAAATTGAAAGCTGAATATAATACCTTTCGATCTTCTGAATACAAGTTTTGCGTCCGATTGATGAAATTGGCTAGTTTAAGGGACGATCTCCTTAGATTTTAGCAAAATTTACGAAAATATATGAAGAAATGTGTTTTTTCAAAAAGAAAAAAAAAAACAATTTAAAAAAAATCTTAACGTTGATTTGATATACAGGCACAGACAAAATGATCGGGACAGGCAAAATTTTCACTTTTCAAAAAAATTTCAATTAGCTGTAACTTTTCGAAAAGTGCATCAAATATTCCCAAATTTTTACTGTAAGTTCTCCAACTAGTTGTGTATCAGTCGACAAAATTTGGAAAAGATCGGACAATTCTTCACGAAGTTATAAAGATTTTTGGAAAAGATAAAATTATCCGATAGCCAACTTAGAGCTGTTATATCTCCGGATTCAATGAGCCGATTGTAATGAAATTTTGACCATTTAAGACTTATATAATAAACTCTGAAAAACATTTGACTCAACTTGAAATTTTTAGCAAGCAAAAAAGTTATAGCGATTTTATATTTTTCACGATTTTTTAGTAAATTGGTCTATTTTTAATATGCACCTCATTACTTTTTCAATTTATTGGCGGCTATGTTGTTACTTTCCTTCAAAACGCATTTATATATAAGTCAATTAGAGGGAAACTAAATGAACTATAATTTGCATCTTGAATTTTTAGTTAAGTCAATAGTTTTTCATAGCTCATTATATAAGTCTTAAATGGTCAAAATTTCATTGCATTCGGTTTATTGAATCCGGAGATATAACAGCTCAAAGTTGGCTATCGGATAATTTTACCTTTTTCAAAAATCTTAATTACTTCGTGAAGAATTGTCCGATCTTTTCCAAATTTTGTCCACTGATACACAACTAGTTGGAGAACTTACAGTAAACATTTGGGAATATTTAATGCACTTTTCGAAAAGTTACAGCTAATTGAACATTTTTTGAAAAGTGAAAATTTTGCCTGTCCCGATCATTTTGTCTATCCCCTGTATCATATGTAGCCGAGTTACAGTAAAAAAATCAGCTCAATCGGAGCATTGATTACGGAGAATAAGATGTGTGAAGTGAGCGACTTTACTTAAAAATAGAACGAAAATCGATTTCAAATCTTCAACCTAGTAAGGAAAGTCGAAAAAAATCCACTTTACTGTTGTTACGTAGGAACAAAATCGCGCACTGATCTTGAGAGCAATTTTATTATAGCTTCAAACTAGAAATACCAATTCATTAGTTAGGCGAATTTCGGCCTTAAAGTATGATATTACTTACATAAACAGTGCACGCTTCAGTTTAGACGTGAAATTATGGAGCCTTGATCTACTGATTCGTCAAGCTGCTGGGATATTTAAGGGGACTTAATTATCTTTAGCACACATTTCGGTTTCATTCATAACCTACCAAGAATCAATACATTTCATTCTCCTACTACGGGCGATTTGAGAGGTATATCGATGAATTCCAATAATTCCTGAATGTAATATCTCGTTAACTAACATATTATACAATATTTCAATTGGTAACTTACAGTTTTAAGATGAAATTAACGTATTTATATCCTACTAGATGGCATGTGTTGTAAAACATAAACAATCAATTATACTTTTGTGAAGCAACTAGGGATTTGTGTGCATGTATTCTACCTACTGTCCTGAAAGCGTGGTACAATACTAACGTGCTTCAACGGGCTGTAATGAACCCGTTTTGCGCCGGGTTGCCGGTTTCGCGCTCGCAGCAACATCCCCCTCCCCGTGAGGATCAGTGGGATCCTCTACTCCATGATCATCTACGTTCAGTACCGCGAGTTTGGATACCGGCCGTCTGAACAATCCTCCAGCTGTTTGTACTAACACCTGCCGAACCCTACCATCTCTGCCGACAGTAACGTCCAGGACGCGTCCGCGTACCCAACCGTTTCTTCTAGTCTCGTCTATCACGATGACTAAGTCTCCTGGCTGCACCGGCTTTGTATCCTGGAGCCACTTCACACGTCTCGTCAACGTCGGTAAGTACTCTAGTACCCAACGCCTCCAGAAGTGGTCAATCTGCATCTGAAGCTGGTCCCATGATGTTCGAACAGTTCTCGCTGAAGCTTCCATCTCCACCATAGGCTGTTTCACTCCTGTTGAACTGCCAAGGATGAAGTGATTTGGCGTTAACGCTTCTTGCTCCACTGAGTCCAACGGTAAGTATGTTAGCGGACGCGAGTTCACGATCGCTTCTGCTTCAACTGTCAGCGTCTGCAAGCCTTCATCGTCCAGCTTGTCGTCCTGGGGAAGGCTGGTCATAGCGTTCTTTATGGAGCGTACCAAACGCTCCCATGATCCTCCCATGTGGGGAGCAGAAGGCGGAATGAACAACCACTTCGTCTCCGTATTCGTAAAAGTTGTCGCTGCGTTCTGTTCGATGTCTTTGATTTGGCTTCGCAACACACGATCCGCGCCGATGAAATTCCGACCGTTATCGGAATGTATTTCCACAGGTGCTCCTCGTCGACAAACGAAGCGGCGAATGCAAGCAATACACGACTTGGTCGACAGGTCGTGCGCTATCTCAACGTGTACGGCACGTATGGTCAAACACGTTATCAAGCAAATCCATCGTTTTGAAGTTGCGCGCCCTACTTTAACCAGGATTGGCCCAAAATAGTCGATGCCAACGTAGCTAAACGGGCGAATACCTGCCGATAGACGAGCAGCTGGAAGTGGTCCCATCATTGGAACAATCGGACGAGCTTTGTACACTCTGCACCATTGGCAGCGGCTGATTACGCTCCGAGCTGTTGTTCGTAGTCGCGATACATGGAAACGTTGACGCACTTCGTTGACTACTGTTTCAAAGTTTCCATGTAGAAGTCTCCGGTGATAATCGTCGAGAAGCAGATACGAAACACGGTGTTTCCTCGGTAGTATAACGGGGAACTTGACGTCGACCGACAAGACTTTCGCCGCGGCAATGCGGCCATCAACTCGAAGAACACCCTTGTCGTCCATAATCGGTGATAGGTTCCATAGTTGGCTTGTCCTCTCGAGTTTCAGTTGCCTTTTGTCCAATGACTTGTTATTCTTCGAAAAAATTGCTACTTCATCGCGATACGATTCCATTTGAACCAGTTTCCAGATCAGGGTTTCCGCAGCCTGTAATTCTTCTTGGTTTAGGTTCAGGCTACAATAATTTTCGTCGAATACTTTGCGTTTCAATTTTGTTATGAATCGGATAACATAGGCCGTCGCTCGCAAAAGGCGGTTCCATTTGGAGAACCGTTCGAAACAGATTACGTTTTGTAAAACTGGCTGTTCTTTATGCAAGAAACACGCTCTGAGCTCCTCATCTGTTGATATGATGTACTTCTGTTTAGGCCACTGCCCCTCGGACTGCTGCAAAAACGGTGGACCACAGAACCAGCGGCCAGATGCTTTTAGGCACGGTTTACCGCCCCATTTCGTGGCATCATCAGCGACGTTGAGTTTGCTTGGGACGTATCTCCACTCTTGAACACGGGTCGTTGACAGAATTTCTCCAACTCGGCATGCTACGAATGGGCGATACCGTCGATGTTCCGACCGAATCCATGCCAAAGTTACCTCGGAGTCTGACCAGTAGACGCAACGATTGATCTTGACGGTGTGATTTTCACGGACGAATGTGAGAAGTCGAACTCCTAGAACCGCTGCCATCAGTTCTAAACGAGGGATTGATACGTATTTGAGCGGCGCGACCTTTGTTTTCGCAGATACCAGAGCGCACTTGGTTGTTCCCTCCGATCCGACGACGCGAAAATATACCAAAGCAGAGTATGCCGCTTCGCTCGCATCCACGAAAATGTGAGCATCCAAAGTATCGTAGAGGTCGGAACTTGCTCCATCAAAGTAGCAGCGCGGTACTCGAACTTCGACAACGTCCATCAGCAACTCAATCCACCTCGTCCATTTCTCGTAGATTTGATCGTCGATGCATTCATCCCACTTAATAGCACTTCTCCAGATGTCCTGCATCATTATCTTCCCGTGCACCAGGACACAGGCCAGCAGCCCCAAGGGATCGAATAGGCTCATGACGCACTTTAGCACTTGGCGTTTCGTTGGCCTTGCTCCGTAGTCGATTAGCGTTCCGATTTCCTCACGGAACGTCATGGAAAACTGTAGAACATCCTCCTTCGTATGCCATAGCATTCCCAAAACGCGTTCTGAATCGGTTTTCAGCCCAAGATCTTTGATGTCTTGCTTAGGCGGTTCTCCTAGGTACTCCAGAATGGCTGGCTGATTGGAGACCCAATGTCGCAATTCAAATCCGCCTTTTGAGTGAATCCACCGGACTTCCCCTGCTACAGATTTTGCCTCGTCGATCGACTCAAAGCTATCGAGGTAGTCATCCACATAGTGGCATTTGCAAATCGCCTCTGACGCCCGTGGATACTGTTTGGAAAACTCCTCTGCATTGCGGTTCTTTACGAATTGTGCGGATGACGGGGAGCTGGTAGCTCCGAAGGTGAGGACGTCCATCATGAATACACTGGGCTCGTCATTCGGGCTATCACGGAACAGGAAACATTGTGACGGACGGTCTCGTTCAATGACTCTCACTTGGTGGAACATCTCCTTGATGTCACTGCTCACTGCCACCGGATATTGTCGAAAGCGGAACTGCACGGAAGGTAGTGGTACCAGGAGGTCTGGTCCAGGAAATAGAGCAGAGTTCAGACAAACTCCATCGACCTTTGCGGCTGCGTCCCATATCAAACGGACCTTTCCAGGTTTTTTTGGGTTACAAACAGCGCCTAATGGCAGATACCAAATTCTTCTGGGATCGGCTTTCGCGAGTTCGTCCTTGGTAGCCCGATGAGCATATCCTTTTTCCTGGTACTCATTAATTTGTTGGTGGATATTTTCCTTAAGGAGTGGGTCCCGGGCCATTCGCCTCTCGAGGCACTCCAATCGCCGCAGGGCCATGGGGTAGCTGTCCGGCAGTTCTACAAAATCGGATCTCCACAGCAGACCAGTTTCGAACCGATCACCCATTCGACGGGTCGTTTCCTCCATGGTTCGTCTAGCCCTCACTTCTTCATTAGACTCTAATGTTTCCTGGCAGCCGACCGCACAATCTTCGGCGTTGAAATAGTCCTGCATCAGGCGATCCAGTTTGACCTCAGCTTCACACTCGCACACATAATAACTATATTCATCCGTGTTTTCTGATTTGTCCAGGCTTCCGTATATGCACCATCCTAAGCGAGTCCTTGCTGCCACAATCCCGCTGTTTCCTTCCTTGATCTTCAGAGGAACAGCCAGTTGTAGGTTTCGCAGGCCAACTAACAGCTTCGGTGTGACGTCCTCGTAGCTACGAACAGGCAGGCCCTTCAGGTGTGGGTGATCTTGTTGTAGTTCGGTGAATCGCAGAGTTTGTGACGGCAAATTCAAGCAGTCTACGGTGCGCACGTTCATTAGCTGGAACCGCTTATTCTGACCCATTTCCGACACTTCGAGTGAGACGATCTGTGACTCGTCTTCTGTCCTCGTCATGTTAGCGGTCCACCTCAGGCATAATGGGACTGTCGGTCCTTCTATTTCCAGTTCTCGAGCCAGACTTTGCTCGATCAATGTCGATGAAGAGCCTTCATCCAAGAAAGCGAAAACGGTGACAGTCTTGGATTTCCCATAGAGCGTTACTGGAACGATTCGGAATAGAATCGACTGTCCGCAGTGGTGATGCACATGGTTTTCTGTCGATGATACAGTCGGTTTGACCGCTTCTTCAGGTTTACCGTGGAGCAATTGGTGATGGCGGAAATCACAGCCGTTGATTCCACATCGACTAGAGACTCTACATATGCGGCGGCCGTGAGGGTTGAGGCAGCTACGGCAAACTTTCAACGTTTGGACATTTTTCCAGCGATCTTCTACCGAGAGTTGCTGAAATTTCGTACAGCTCTTCAAACGGTGTCCTGCTTTTCCGCAAAACAGGCACGGCTTCTCATCTACAGACTTTTCCTTCACTTGATTGGTAGAAGACCGGACCGGTGTTGTTTTGTTCTCGGAGTGTGCGTTGACGAAGCTTCTATCCTTGTTGCGAGACTTTTCGCTTCTAGCGTGTTGGCCGGAAGTATAGATTACCACTTTACTTACTGATTCAACCACCATCCCCATGAAATCGCTGAAGGTACGCAAACTCGCCTCAGGCTGAAGCATCAGATGTTGTGCCCATTGTAGCTTCACGTTGGCCGGCAGCTTTTCGACCAGCTCCTGCAGAAGTGCTGGGTTCGATAGGTGTGCTTGTTGACCCGCCGCAATGAGATGTTGAGCCAGATTTCGAATCGATATTCCAAAATCGATCAGTGAATCCAACTTCTCTGGCTTAGGTGCCGGCGTTTCGCGTACATTTTGGATCAACTTGTTGATGATGATCTCCGGACGGCCATACAGGGTCCGAAGAGTCTCCAGTACGTTTGGTACTGACTCGGGCGATAGCAAATAGTATCGAACAGATTTCAGCGCGTTGCCTTTCAGGCATCGTTGCAAACGTGCAAGATTTTCAACATTGTTGAATCCGCATGCCGTCGTGGAATTGTGGAAACTGCTATAAAATATAGGCCACTCCTCTGGATCACCCGAAAACTCCGGCAAATCCCGGGGCAAGACTTGCCTTGCTGTCAGTTGCTCTGGAGAAGGACGTTGCAAATTATTCTGCATGGGCTCGAGCTCTGAACCCCGGAGAAATCTGTCGCTGCGGCCGTATTGTCCTTGAGGAGGGTGAGGAGGGAAAGGTGCAGAATTGTGCCATTGCGGATTACATTCCGAATCAGATATACGAAATCCGAATGAACTGTCGACGTATCTTGCATCTCCACGAACATTTCCAGATGGTCTTGGCACTGTTGGGTTCGCGTGTAGGTTCGAACGACAGTTTCCAAGTTCAGGTAAGGTGGCTCGACCAGCAGGGGCGTCCAACTGGAAATTTAGATCCGTCTCCCGCACCATATCGAATACCGGGGAATTTGAGTGCGCGTGCCTGAGCCGCGTCTGCTCGTTTATCGTTGATTCGACCAACGGTGGTCCCAGGGGAATATGCTTGGGTGCGAAACGGATTCGCGGGCCAGACCTGCTCTTACCTGTTGAAGAATCTTGTTGAAGAACTTCAATTCTACTCTGCCTCAGATCTGGGTTTGGTTTCCCAGTCAATCTTGTTTGACTATGTGCCACAGAAGAAACCTGACACTTCGGTAGTCCTACAGTGTCACTGACATTCGTAACGATCTTTGGTAGAGCTCCTTCGCGGAATCGTTGGCGATCCTGTGAATTTCTAATAGAATCGCCACCATAAGCTCCCTCTTCTTGCTGCGAGATCAGCATTCTGCACTTCCGCAACTGGGCTTCTAGGTTCAGCAGTCGTTCTGCTGATACGGGCTGTTGCTCGCACTCTGCCAGCTGGCTTCGAAGGGACTGTAATATGGGAATGTCTGCTGACGACTTGTTGGTATCTCCGACAGGGACGGTAATAGCGGGTACCTGGTGCGACGAATTGTGGCCTTCGTCGTCGTTTTTTGTCGCAATATTGATGTCGCTACTTTTAGGTAGCTGGTGGTGCAGAGGGGTAAATCCGGGTGGATGTACAGTGGAAGCTAATCCGGTGGCGACGTTCTGTTCAACCCACGCTTCAACCTGTTTTTCACGAGCCTCAATCTCGTTCACACGGCTTCTTACGCTCCGGTTGTCCCCATCGTCTCCTGCCAGTGACTCCTCTAACTCGTACATTTCTTGCGAATGTTTCTTCTGCATCTCCAGCTGCCTTCTTTCTAATTCCAGTTCCTTCTTCTCTAGCTCTTGCTGTTCAGCCAGGCGTTTGCGTTGCAAATCTGCTCGTCGGCTGGAGGTCGTCGACCTCTCTGAAGCTGGAATTGATGGTGTACGACATCTGGGACAGATCCAATCTCGACTTGAGATGGACTCGTTTACGCCAGCACAGGTAAAATGCCACCACTTGTCACATTTGTCGCAGGCTACCAGATCATCTGCTACATCTGGGTTCTCACAGGCGGTACAGGTGCAGATCTCGGACCGTTCGAGGTCCATCGATGCAACGGAAGGCTTTTCAGTGGTCATTGTTGTTTATTTTGAAGATTTTGTTACGTAGGAACAAAATCGCGCACTGATCTTGAGAGCAATTTTATTATAGCTTCAAACTAGAAATACCAATTCATTAGTTAGGCGAATTTCGGCCTTAAAGTATGATATTACTTACATAAACAGTGCACGCTTCAGTTTAGACGTGAAATTATGGAGCCTTGATCTACTGATTCGTCAAGCTGCTGGGATATTTAAGGGGACTTAATTATCTTTAGCACACATTTCGGTTTCATTCATAACCTACCAAGAATCAATACATTTCATTCTCCTACTACGGGCGATTTGAGAGGTATATCGATGAATTCCAATAATTCCTGAATGTAATATCTCGTTAACTAACATATTATACAATATTTCAATTGGTAACTTACAGTTTTAAGATGAAATTAACGTATTTATATCCTACTAGATGGCATGTGTTGTAAAACATAAACAATCAATTATACTTTTGTGAAGCAACTAGGGATTTGTGTGCATGTATTCTACCTACTGTCCTGAAAGCGTGGTACAATACTAACGTGCTTCAACGGGCTGTAATGAACCCGTTTTGCGCCGGGTTGCCGGTTTCGCGCTCGCAGCAACAACTGTATTTGTTTTCGAACTCATGGCATGATTCTACACCAAAAATGATCATCAGCTTACCGAGTTCAAAAATGCTGTAACTAGTGTTATTGTTTATGTATAATTTTTGACAGTTGCTGAACTCATTTACAGTTTCAGCAAAAGAGATAATCGTACATACCGAGTTAAATCTACTGTTGAGATCTCAGTAAAAAAAATAGCAAATAAGGAGGTCTTCTCTCTTCTCTTACGATTTCGCTACGAATTTCATGAGAGGTTCTTTTATTTTTTACTGAGATACCTAAGGGAGTTGTTGATCCTATGGAACCCCTCCTTCACACCAAAAATCGATTGAAGGTTTCAGCAAAATTTTGCTGAATTTTGCCGAGCTGAAGGTTTCAGTAAACATTTTGCTGAAATTCGGCAAAATTTTGCTGATTTGTTCAGTAAACTCTGCTGATCACCAGTAACGTTTAGCTGAAATTCAGCAAACTTTGCCGAAAGTTCAGCAAAAAATTTTGCTGAACCCTTCAGCTCGGCAAAATTCAGCAAAATATTGCTGAAAGCGTTTGGTGTGTTCATACAGGAGTGTCTTCTGGAAATCTACTGAATGTCCCTTCTGAAATTCCTCCAGGAGTTCCTCTGGGGGTTTCCTCAGAAGTTCCTACAAACATTTAGTCAAGACTATTTTTCTGAAATATCTCTTGAAATTCCTCCGGCAGTTCCTTCTAGGGGTCCCCCAGAAGCTCATCCAGAGATTCCACCAAAAATTACCTAGGATTGGATGAAGATACCCTTCTAAAATTATTTAAATAGTTTCTTCTGACATTATTTTAGGAAATCCTTCTGGGATTGCGCACTAAAAAATGCAGGGTCGAAAACACCAATCACTTCAGCTGTTTTTTTTTATTCTCCATGAGTTTTTTGAGGTTCCTTCAGCCGTTTCTTCTGCTCTTTTTGTGATCTCAGCTTGAGTTTTTTGTTCAATTCATCCATACAGCTTCTGCTGGGCTGTTTTTAAATTCTTCTATCGAAATTCTATAGGATTTTCTAATGGGTATCATCCAAAAGCTTCTTCAAGGAATTCTCCCGAAGTTTACTCTAGGAGTCCTCCAAGGTTTCATCTGGAAAATTCTCCTGAAAATCCTTTAGAACGTTTCACTTTCAATTTGTGTACTTACTTTAGTAGCTTTAGAACGTTCTCCTGAAAATCCTCAAGGAGCTCCTTGTGAGAACCCTCCAGAAGTTTATTTTATTCCTCTTTATGTTGCTGGATTTTTTTGAAGAATTCCCCAAGAGTTCTTTCTGAGAGTCATTCAGAATTCTCTTGAGAAAATTCCTCACAAAATCCTTCAAACAATCCTCAGAATCAGAAGCTCCTGAAGATGCCTTGTGATCGAAGTATAGGATTAAGCTCCAACAGATATCCTCCTAGACTAAATGCTTGTAGCCATTAAACAATGCCTGGAAAAACCCAAAGAAGAATATCTGGAGGAATCTCCAGAAGAAATTCCTGGAGTATCCCCAGAAAGACTCCTTGTAGGAATCCTTAGAAGCAATGTATGTACGAACTCCCTGAAGCAGTTTCAGGAGTAGTCTCAACCAAGAATTCCAAGATTTTCCAGACGGCATACCTGGAGTATTCTACAGATGCAGTTTGTGGCTCTCTAGATGATTTCTCACGGTAGGAAGAATTAGGCCAAGTTGAAATTAACGGATAAAAACAAATAAAAAAAAAATGAAATCTCATGAAGAACCGAACTAACAACATGATGCTGAATAACATTTAGATAATTTTCAGGTACAATCTTTGTATGGGTTTTGTTCACGCAAATTTGGAAAAGCATGATGTTGTGTACAAACTGAGAACTGCGAGTTAATGGTTGGCACTTATGCTATGAATAACTATTATGAAATAATAACTACACATAAATTTACCTGAATCAAGATTCGAGTTCGAGACCCGTCGATTGTCAGTCGTGTGACTTCCTAGAGATGATAAATTGAAGCACTCAAATCAAAGCATAAAATTCCCGTGGTTAAAAAATGATCACACTTCGACTTCTATACAGTAGTGATGAATTAGCACATAACAATCTGGTTAACAACTGAACAACACATTAGTTCAGCTGCTGTAAAAAAATAAGTGTTCTTCATCCTGTACTCTGAGTCGAAGTATGATGAAACGACAATTCGACACATCATACAGATACATGTGCTAATTCGTACATAAGCTTAACAAGAAGCAGAAATAGGTATTGTTAAACTATTTTATAAAGGAATTACTGCAAGTTGAATAGAAATTTTATGAAACTCATGAAAAGTGTTTTGGATCATCGTTTTTCATACCGATACAAAAGGCTGAAGATTGACTACTTTTCCAATTGAAAAAGCATTTGTACAGTAATATGTGCAGCATAATTCTAATTCAGCTGTTTTTTTTCTGTTCGGGTTAGCAACTGCGACCAGTATTTAGATCTTTTGTGGCATTACCCGTATCCTTAGTATTTAGTGCATGTCGTACTACTCCATTGTCATTGAGAGGCAATGAAGCATCGATTTCTGTACAGTTCTTGTTTTGTTATCCCAGAGGTGTAAGAAATCGATTGCGATGAAAAGGTTCCGTTATCATAGAGATTTAAATCTCAGTGAAAGAGCGCCCCTAATCAAACACAATCCATTCGCATTTTGAGAAAAACAAAACGGTGGTACTGATATTTATCCATGCATCGGAACTCTAGCCCCATCCATGTCTTACTTCTAGTTTAGTCCCAGGACAACAAAGAAAAACCCGGGACTTTAGGCTAGTTGCAAGAGTCTGTCAAATTAGAGAATGTGTTCTGCAATAAGAATGCACGTGAGTCCTTGAATTACCAGAACTTAACAGTCCTTGATAGGTTAGTACGCAATCAGATACGTAAAGCATGTTTGTTTTCATAACATCAAGTGTAGTCTCGGGTGGGCAAAGTCCGATTCTTTAACTATCAGCAAGGCAGAATAAATGCCATTTTCAAAACTGTCACCAGTAACAAAGACTTTGTACCATGAATCCTTATTACCAAAACACATTATCCCAACTTGACAAACCGGATGTCACTAGGGTTCGGTTTGGTAGATCTTGAACCGTAACGCAACACATAAAGGCGATCTACCAACGTTACGGGCTCCGTTAAAGATCGAGCATATTTTAAACCCCCTCAACCATTCATCCATCAGCACGGGTCTCCTGACACCTTGGATTTTGGTTCCCTGTTAAGTGGACTTTTACCCCCGGAACAGGTGGTCCGTAGTGTTATTCTTAGCCAATTGAGACAACCGCTACCGACACTACACAGCTATCTAGGCTGATCGGGAAACGAAGCTAACATTGATGGTTAACTTCATATGGACCCGAGCAGCCGGTAATTCAGCTGTTATCACTGTTATAAAGCAACAATTGAACATGCATGCTTGTTTGTGGCTTGCCATTGTTAGTTGGAAATCCTCACAAAAAAATTCCGGGAGGAACCCCTAAACGGAATTCCTGGAGAAACCCCAAGAAGAAATTCCAGAAGTAATCCTCAGATGGAATTCCCAGAAAAAAAAAACCCCAAGGTAACTTCTTTGAGAAAGCATCAGACAAACATTTTAAAGAAATTTTTGAAGAAATACTCAGATCTAGACTCAGATGACAATCCCAAGAAAATCATAGATGCTTCAAATTGTAGGTGTAATTCCAAAGTTTTTGCGAAGGTTTAAGAATTCTTGTCAAGATGATTATGAGAGAATATTTAAAAGCTGATCTGGACATGTTTAGAAAAAAAATATTCACAATTCCAATTAGTAAGATTTTCGAGGATTTCAATTTGATAGCAATAATTTCGAAAATTCAGCAAACTCTGGTGCAATATCAATAAATTATAAGATTCAAGCGTAAACTTCTGAATTCCTGGTTAATGAATTGAATCATTCAATTTTATAGCGTTTTTCAGTTTTTATTTTAAAAATTAGCTCCAAAATTCCATTAAAAAAATTAAACAATACTGTGTCATCATGCTTATATTTAGAATTCTTAAATTTCTTTCCACACCTCACCACTGCCTTGAATTGATAGATAAGCAATACTCATAACAGTTTTTGAACAAAAAACGATATGGATAGTCGAACTTTAATTCATTGCCCGTGGATTGGTATCGAATGTGGCCCACAACCGTAAAATGTTGAACAGGCCTGTCTTAAAGAATACCTAGAATATCACATTTATTTCACGAACAATGCAATGTTGGTAGATGATGGACTTATCGATTCTATCCCCATTCTACGGTACCTACATCCACTGCAATTCAGAGATGCCAGTTATCTTAGTAAATAGGTTACAGATCATCTGTGCTTTTCTGATACTAATGCCGGTCAGGTATAACTTTATATAAAATTAGTCCCATGACTAGGTCATTCGATTCGATGTGGAGATGATCAACACTTGTATGAAGCCAATAACAGCAGCAGTAAAATATTGACAAAAAAAACAACCCTCAATATTTGGAAAGCTGCTATCACTTCCAACACACGCAACCGCACAGCTTCTTCGGCACGAACGATTCACCAATCGCCGCAAACAGTAGAGGTATAATCAAGAAACGATAATAAGTCAATTAGGTTCAATTTTTGGCAATCGGTTTGCGTGCCCAGGAAAAGAAAAAAAAACAAGACTAATTGACCAAACCACCCGAAACATCGTCGTTTGATTATAAGCTCCAGGAGGGAATGTCACACGCTGGTTGTGCACACAGCAGAATATCGATATTTGACATTCACTTATCCTTCCGAAGGCCATCGATGTCAGTCACCGGGACTTGAGGTTCCGATGGAAAGCGCTAGTCAATGAGTACGCCGCACAGCAGCCGACCGAATGAAAGTGAAAACTACTACCAACGCCGTCGTTTCGGTTTTTGGGGAAAATTGGAAGTGTGGGAGCATAGGGTGGAAACCTGAGAGAGATGAATTCGCACTCTTCAAAAATTGTGTGGAAAAGAGAGGGAGCTGAAATGAGACTAGTGAAAACCAAACGCATGTTGGTTTTGAAGAATCAACAGGTGTCAGCTATATGCCTGTCGGCGGATTACTAATACCAAATAACGAAATATGTATAACGGATGTTAGGGTGTATCTACGGATAATGAAAATTTGGACGTACGACACTTAACGGATCAGTTCATCTCGATTTTGATCTCCAGTGGATACAAGGATGTGATGGGTTTATTGGTGAGCTCGTTCCATGCTATTAAAAAACAATGAGGATAACATGAATTGCAACTTTTGCCAAAGTGAATCCAGATTCATGTGTTGGTCAATCACGAAGTAGCAACTTCGGATTATAAGGTTATGCTCAATTAGTCCTCAGCACCACCATGGGTGCTCAGTGCAAGTACATTCAATGAAATGCTCATGATGTCGTATACGTTTCAGATAAACTTATTTTCAACCCAATTTCAAATGAGTCTAGCCCTGCCAGGTTGTGTATATCTTTTTCTTCTTCTTTATGGCTCTACGTCCCCACTGAGGCTTGGCCTGCCTCGCTTCAACTTTGTGTTCTTAGAGCACTTCCACAATTATTATTTGAAGGGCCAGTGCATGAATTTGTACATTGTGTGGCAAGTACAATGATACACTCTGCCCAGGGAGTCGAGAAAATTTTCACAGCACAGAAATCGAACCCACCGTCTCTGGATGGGCGATCCATAGTCTTAACCACTAGGCTAACTGGAGGTCCCAGATTGTGTATATCATAAAAGTTTATTTGTACATATATCAGCCGAGCTTGATGAAGTGTGCGTGAAATAAACACAGAATAAGGTCACTGAAACTAAATTGGATCAAAACTACGACTGATCACTATCGCAACAAGTCAATGAACTCTAATCGGACCCTCATAAACACCTCCCCTTTCCATCAAGAAGTTTTCCTTTACTGGTCACTCACAGCTTAAAGATGCATCGGAGCGCATCCAAGACATACGCATTTCTCGCTTGATCGGAACGAACATGTTGGACATGCCTTGAGTTTAAATGATAAAGTGGAAGCGGTATTACTTTATCATAAACAGGCAAATCCAGTACGAGCATTATCTCTCATGAGAATTATTTATGATCGATTGTGCCAGCAGAACACTTGTTGCAAGAAAACTATAGAACACTGAACCGTCTGATGTGGAAGCAGCAGGGTATAATCTGAATGAATTGTTGTAGTGAACAACAGAGGGAGCTGCGCGGTTCAACATTACCTTTCAAATAAAGATAATAATACCTCACTAGCCCTATTCGGTCAGTGTGAAAATATTCATCAAACGTAACTGCCATCGCCGTACCGTAACGGGCATAATTTGACGCATGGATTTGCATTTTAATTGGCCGGGGCACTGTCATTGGGAAAGAAAGGTGTCCGCCGTCGTTGTGACGCGGACCCAACAGAGGAAGTTTTTTCTAGTTTGGTGATCAATTCAATTAAAGCTTCAACTAATTTCCCACTTCTTTCCTATGGCTGCATTTGAAATCCCCTCCGCCTCATACGCGAAAGATCCATCTTCTCGATAGTCACGGCGGCTGGCTGATGCCACCGCGCCAGCTTTCCATACGAACGAGTAGCGTTGTCATCATGTTGGTTGCATTTCCTCTTTCGAGGCGCATAACTCCCTCTCCTCCGCGGTGATGATGGTGCAACATATGACAGGTTTTGTAGCTGAGCTGTTGTGGTAAGCATTGCCACGCTTAAGTTCAACGATTATTGCAAACGCATTTAAATAATATCCCGTTTGGCTGTCAATTGGCAACACCATTTCCGGACCGATATCCAGAGACACCTGTTTTAGGCAGAGAAAGAAGCCAGGAGCCATCCATCATGTGCCGGATGTCGACTTTCTTGGCTGGCTGCGTGGGTTTGACATTAATAAAAAATATCCGATTCCGGGATTCAATGCTTATATACTAGGGAAGAGATTTGTGCCTCTTTGAGAAAGATTTGAAATAGAAATCACGCAAAAATGTTTTCTGCTCTTCAAAATTTCTCGACGAAAATCAAAAAAATAAAGAAATAAATAAACGCAATTATTCATTAAAAGTTTTCTTTATAAATATCATATAGCATGGATACTTGCATAATTGTTCCCAACTTTAACATAGCAAAGGTTGGTTAACCTTCACATACCC
Organism: Aedes albopictus; assembly: GCF_035046485.1. Taxonomy (NCBI): domain Eukaryota; kingdom Metazoa; phylum Arthropoda; class Insecta; order Diptera; family Culicidae; genus Aedes; species Aedes albopictus. Next base: position 164,729,519 of record NC_085137.1, on the reverse strand, counting down.
GCACCTTGACATCTCATTTTCAAAATGCTGGCATTTCGTCCATTTTCAGCCAATTTTTTTGAAGTCGCCCTCAATCGATCATAATTTGGTGCTAGTTTATTATACTCAAGTGGCCATGCAACATCCGGAACCATTCCGGAGATATTCCGGATTGTACTGTGGTCAGGGGGGTGCCAAAATGGCAAAAAGTGATTATTTCGTGGGTTATTGTATTTTAATCATCAATTTTCAGCGTAATTTTTGTTGCGAGTAATGAAACACAACTGCAATAACCAGATTTTTATAAGTTGACCGATCCGGACCACCGTGACAGGTTCCGCGGGGGCCTCATTGGGAACACTTTTGGTTTTCAACCAAAACATGTCATGCGACGTATCAAACTTCATGATTTCGAGAGAATGAGACAGAAAAGTTACACTGAAGTATGTATCAACTGATATGGCCGCTCCGGAACACCTGAAACAGGTTCCGCGGGGGCCTCATTGGGAACACTTCTGTTTTTCAACCAAAACAAGTCGTGCGACGTATCAAACTTCCTGATTTAGAGAGAATGAGACAGAAAAAGTAGACTGAAGTATGTATCAACTCATATGGCCGCTCCGGAACACCTGGAACAGGTTCCGCGGGGGCCTCATTGGGGACACTTCTGTTTTTCAACCAAAACAAGTCGTGCGACGTATCAAACTTCCAGATTTCGAGAGAATGAGACAGAAAAGGTAGACTGAAGTATGTATCAACTGATATGGCCGATCCGGAACACCTGGAACAGGTTCCGCGGGGGCCTCATTGGGGACACTTATGTTTTTCTGCCAAAACAAGTCGTGCGACGTATCAAATTTCCTGATTTCGAGAGAATGAGACAGAAAAAGTAGACTGAAGTATGTATCAACTCATATGGCCGCTCCGGAACACCTGGAATAGGTTCCGCGGGGGCCTCATTGGGGACACTTATGTTTTTCAGCCAAAACAAGTCGTACGACGTATCAAAGTTCATGATTTCGAGAGAATGAGATAGAAAAGGTAGACTGAAGTATGTATCAACTGAAATGGCTGCTCCGGAACAACTGGAGCAGGTTCCGCGGGGCCTCATTAGGGACACTTCTGGTTTTCAATCAAACCATGTCGTGCGACGTATCAAACCTCATGATTTCAAATGAATAAGCCAGAAATGATAGACTAAAGCCTGTATCACCTAATATGACCACCCGGAACATCTTGCACAGGTTTTCCGGGGCCTCATTGGAGACACTTCTTGTTTTCAATCAAAACATGTCGTGCGCCGTACCAAAGTTCATGATTTAGAATGAATGAGCCAAAAATGATAGACTTAAGTCTGTGTCAACTAATATGGCCACCTCGGCATATCTAGCACAGGTTCCGCGGTGGCGTCATTGATGACACTTCTGGTTTACAATCAAAACCTGCCGTGCAACATATCAAACTTCATGATTTCGAATGAATAAGCCAGAAAAGATAAAACTACGTAGACTCGACTCGGTATCGACTTGAAAGGGCGCTCTAGAAAACTTCCCATAGGTTCCTTTTAAATTTAGATTAAGCAATCCACAAAACGTACACAAGCTGTATATTTTCTGAAAAATCGGCATATGTTTGAAAAAAATAAAAGGTTAGATGTTTATTTCCAAAACTACTTTTTATACTTATAATATGAGATGATACATACTTCAGTCTACCTTTTCTGTCTCATTCTCCCGAAATCATGAAGTTTGATACGTCGCACGACTTGTTTTGGTTGAATAACAGAAGTGTCCCCAATGAGGCCCCCGCGGAACCTGTTCCAGGTGTTCCGAAGCGGCCGTATGAGTTGATACATACTTCAGTCTACCTTTTCTGTCTCATTCTCCCGAAATCATGAAGTTTGATACGTCGCACGACTTGTTTTGGTTGAAAAACAGTAGTGTCCCCAATGAGGCCCCCGCGGAACCTGTTTCAGGTGTTCCGGAGCGGCCATATGAGTTGATACATACTTCAGTCTACTTTTTCTGTCTCATTCTCTCGAAATCAGGAAGTTTGATACGTCGCACGACTTGTTTTGGTTGAAAAACAGAAGTGTCCCCAATGAGGCCCCCGCGGAACCTGTTCCAGGTGTTCCGGAGCGGCCATATCAGTTGATACATACTTTAGTGTAACTTTTCTGTCTCATTCTCTCGAAATCATGAAGTTTGATACGTCGCATGACATGTTTTGGTTGAAAACCAAAAGTGTCCCCAATGAGGCCCCGCGGAACCTGTCACGGTGGTCCGCATCGGTCAACTTATAAAAATCTGGTTATTGCAGTTGTGTTTCATTGCTCGCAACAAAAATTACGCTGAAAATTGATGATTCAAATACAATAACCCACGGAATAATCACTTTTTGCCATTTTGGCACCCCCCCCTGACCCCAGTACAATCCGGAATATCTCCGGAATGGTTCCGGATGATGCATGGCCACTTGAGTATAATAAACTAGCACCAAATTATGATCGATTGAGGGCGACTTCAAAAAAATCGGCTGAAAATTGACGAAATGCCAGCATTTTGAAAATGAGATGTCAAGGTGCGGGTATGTGAAGGTTAATGGTTATGTGTTTACCACACCGAAAAACTCCCGGCGAAGAATCTTCTGAATCGCTCACTGTTAACGTTCTGCGACGTACGATAAACTCCCGACTAAGAATCTTTCAATTCTAGCCGCTCACATGTGCACTGTTTTTTTTTTTTATGATGGACATCAAACTCCTGGCAATGAATTTTTCGAATCTAGCCGCAGAGTTGGTTATTTCTCACACTTCCATTAGAAAAGTGCAGATTTTGATGCAGCCTCGAAAAGTGAGCCTTGGCGCCCTTTGGTGCGAAGAGAGAAAAAGAAACGCATCGCAAAGAGTAACATTGAGACTCTACATAGTGCACCATGATTTGCTTCGCGAGTAGAACAGTCGCTGCTCGCGTTCAGTACTTCTCTCTATCTTTCGAACGTCGCGTTTGAAAAAATGCATGTTTCCGTGACATCAGCGTAAACTACGGTCGAAAGCATTGGAAAAAGTCCGACGGAGGCGTTTTTTCATTAAATTTACGAACATTTTTCGTCTTGGCCGAAATTAACCTGACAGGTTTCAGAAGAACTGTAGAGCTTAGTTACGCTCAATATATCTCGCTATTACTGGAACTACAATCCTCTGCTAATGGTCACTTCCAACGTACAAAAGCCAGATTCGCAGAAACTGTTGCCTCCCAAGCACCTTTCCTTCCTATCCCAGGTTCCCATTGGTGTTTGATAATATGTTTTTTTTTCTAAAGTGTACCCATGAGTTGCGCTTACCGTGGATTAATTTTTGAGAATTCTTAAATTTTTGAGAATTCTGAAAATTTTCAATACTCCACGCAGATCTTGTCCATGTAAGAACAACACAGCGCAACATTTTTTTGTCTCAAGAGCAAACTTATGTGTCTTCGAAGGATTTTGGGCCGCTGAATCCGAATCCGGGCTCAGATTTGCTCCAACACGTCACAATTTTGAGCTATACCTCAATTTATAGGGCAAAATATGCGATTTTGGACTTTTTTGACTGCAAGCCATTAAGCTTGGAAATATTTTTTTAAGCAATCAATAGGTTAATTGGTCAATTAACATCTAAGTTAACGACTCATGCAAAATATTTCGTTTTACCTAATCAAATTTGATAGATTTAAGCATTTTATGTTAGTATGCAAACTTCCATGCAACTTTTGGAGGGTGACTTGTATGGGAAATATCGTACCTAACATAAATCGCTTAAAACTATCAAATTCGATTTGGTAAAACGAAATATTTTGCATGAGTCGTTGATTTAGATGTTAATTGACCAATTAACCTTTTGATTGCTTAAAAAAATGTTCCCTTGCTTACTGGTTTGCAGTCAAAAAAGCCCAAAATCGCATATTTTGCCCTATAAATTGAGGTATAGCTCAAAATTGTGACGTGTTGGAGCAAATCTGAGCCCGGATTCGGATTCAGCGGCCCAAAATCCTTCGGAGACACATAAGTTTGCTCTTGAGACAGACAAAAAGTTAATTTTTGTTACGCTGTGCAATCATAAGTATTTTGTGCAAGGCACGGGGAAAAATCGCAATCCTATCCCAGATTTTAATTCATGGACAGAATATCATGGATAAAAATACTTAAATGGCCATTTAATCAGTAGTACCCCATAAATTTGCTCTATGGTCGGAGATGGGCCCATATAGCCGAGGCGGTAAACGCACGGGTATTCAGCATGACCATGCTGAGGGTGACGGGTTCGATTCCCGGTCGGTCCAGGATCTTTTCGTAAAGGAAATTTCCTTGACTTCCTTGGGCATAGAGTATCTTCGTGCCTGCCACACGATATACGCATGCAAAATGGTCATTGGCAGAGGAAGCTCTCAGTTAATAACTGAGGAAGTGCTCATAGAACACTAAGCTGAGAATCAGGCTTTGTCCCAATGAGGACGTTACGCCAAGAAGAAGAAGAAGAAGAAGAAGAAGAAGAAGGTCGGAGATGGGAAAACTGATTTATTTTGAGAGTGAATCGCTTCCGATTCACTCTCATAAAAGAGTCGACTCTTTTGATCGATTCAGTAACTCATTTCCGGAATTTGAAGGAAACTGTAGTGTTTTGATATGAAACAACTCTCTTTCGTATATTTCTGCAAAGTTTCAGAGAAAATCCACTTGCATGGTACGGAAACGACTGAGCATGACATAGTAAAATCGAATCACTAGTGCGAGCGGGCCACACAATGTAAAAATGAAACATATCAATAGGCAAAACTCACTAATTTCAGGGTCGAATCATCGTTAAGTGTGCAGTTAAGGTAACTCTTTTGGCAACTCGTTGGATTTGAAATGGGCATCAGTGAATCGCAACTCTTTTGAAAAGAATCATGCTTCACTCACTTGGTTTCGCGAATCGATTCTTTGAGTCGATTCGCAAGTGAGTTACCCATGTCTAGTCGGAAGTACTGTACAATTTTTCAACAATTTCAATTTGACTGTTCATTTTGCACTTTTGAGAACCCGTAATTATATTTTCACATCGTGCAGTAGGAAGTTTTCCAATAAGTCTGACGTGCCTTTCCACCATTTTGTTGATGCCATGAAACAGCTCTCTACTTTCCGAGGGCACGAGAAGAGAAATCTCTTTCTCTACGGTGCGAATGCACAAAAGTGCATAAAGAGAGAGAAGAGTGAAAAAAGGAAGAGAAATTCACATCAAGCAAGCCGCACACGTGCTCACTGTTTACTTTTTGGGATGGACAACAAAGTCTTGGCATTCACAACAAAGGTTGCAACTAACATTCCTTCCCTCTCCCAACCTGACTGCAAGGACGTGGCCAGCGCCGTTATTATACCATTAAAGAGAGCCTCTGAAGCGTGCACAGTGAGAATGTTGACCACTCCCAGTCAATTATTCAGTAGATTCATTGTGCAACTGTAATTGGTTCGGGTCAATCACGGAGTAGCAACCATAGATATGTGCAATCAGTCTAAGCTAAGCTGGACAACAAACTCTTGGCAATGAATTTTTCGAATCTAGCCGCTCACCATTTACTTTTTTCGCCGAACAACAATCTATTGACTAGTAATCTTCCGAATATAGCCACGCACAAAGTTCAAGAAAAGAAGGCACATAAGATGTTATGACGCACCCAAGCTTTCGGACGTTATTTCGCAAAAAAAAAAACGCGACTCAACGACCGAGACAGTATGGCCTCGGACGTTGTGATCCGGCCCCCGCACATTGGTCGGGCTCCATACAAAGGGGCGGCCAAAACTCTCAAAAAACGAAATTGATAATTTTAAACTTTATTTCACCTTATAACAAAGTTAATGTACTGTACTTTTATGATTCTTAATTAAAAGAATTCCAGCTTTTGTATTTCAATGACATTTTTACTGCCAAAGTGGCCTAAGTCATAAAATTGAGAAATGAATTATTCGAAAAAAGTAAAATAATAATATTTTGAGAATGGAATATATGTTTTAAGTTATCCAGCATATGAAAGCTTGTTATTGGACTGTTTGAATGCACGTATGGTGCAAAATTAATATGTCACAAAACTTTTTAAATTTTCATATATTGTACCTTAGAAATTTCGGTAATTTTTAAGTTAAAAAACGGTTCGTGTCGTCACGTGTCGCCGCAATTTCGAATAGTACATCTTAAACATCATGCTTAGAGCTGCCTAAAAACGTTTAAATATTTTGCAGAAATTTGCAGTTTTTCAAATTAGAGCTATTTAAAAAAGTCATGTTTTTTCATATATTTTACGATATTTTCCCATTTATTACTGAAATAAAATTTATCTTTCCACATTTTTCACACGTTTTGAACAAACTTGATTGGATTTGATCGAAAGATAATCATTTATTTAAATCCGAATTGATTTTCTAACAAAAAACGCAAAAAATATGGGGTTCACTGATTCTCACCGTTTTTGAAATTATTGAAATTACGTAATTTTTAAATACCCCTTTTTAAACACTAAAAACACTATATACCATATCTAGGCAACCTATAACTTCGATTAAACACATAAAAAGAGTTTTGGCCGAACTTTATCTTTTTCCGACCATTGTGCCCCGCACAAACTTATAATTTACTTTTCGCATCGGAAAACAAACTCCCGTCAATGAATCTTCTGAATCTAGTCGCTCTTACTATCACTGTTTACATTTCATGCCAAACAATCTCAAAGAGATTTCATTGCCAATAGACCGTTTTTGCAATATTTAGTCACAATTTGTAAGCATTCTGCTTGAGATCTGGCTTAGTTTTTACCAAAGTGCCAATTCTAAATTGGTCAATATTTGCAAAGTTATATTAACTCTACTTACTATGGTTATACTAGCCTAGAGTACCATCGATGTTCGACAATCTCGGAACGAACGAAATTAGATGAAGATGATACAATTTGGTCTTAAAACATAAATGAGATTTTATTATTACACTAGTTTACAACATGTTTAGCGTAGAATAATACCGTCAAGGCGCCATTCACCGTTTGCCTTCGAATATTTTTTCATTATTTCAATATTATGATTGAATGATATGACAATTTCCCTTCAATTTCACCAATACAACACTAATGTATTGTTACCATGTCAAAACGCTCATTAGAAACATTTAAAAGTATCATTTTGACACTAAAGTGTGTTTACATGAAGCAGGTTTCTGCTCGTTCACTGTATTCATAGTGAAAAACCAAAAACTGCGCTAAGGTGATTTAAGCGATAAACTAAATGTAGTAACGTTTTTATTCAACCAAGAAGCAATCAAGTTCACATATTAGGTATGTATTTTGTATTACCGAAGTAAGTTTAACAAGAAAGTACGATTACTCGTACTTTTTAATTGAAACAAAAAGGCACGGTAAATGGGTACCCTAAAAATCAATGGTCTCCATTCACCGTACCCCATATTGTCCCATATATCTAGAAAAAATCGAAAATTTAAACATTCGTTTTTCTAATAAAACTTGCAAGTTATTACTTGAAATGAATTTAAATGAAGAAAATTCCCTTGGCTGGGTTGTTTTGATCATTTTTAAACAAAGTAGAATAAAATTTCTCATACACGGTGAATGGGTCCCTACTACCACGGTGAATGGTGACCTACCACGGAATTAGGCGACCTTACTACCCTTTACTAATTGTACTATATCACCCAATTTTGTGAAAAATTGTCTACTTCTGTGGATATTGCTTTAATTTTAACCTATAATGAAGGTAATTAAAAGCGGCACCAACAATGCACAGTGTACAAATTCGATCAAAAAAACGGACGCAATTCAGTTCCGGCCGCTAAGCAAACGACAGATACCCATTCCTAAGCAAAAAAACTCCGGGGAATCGAATGGTGCCAACCCCTTTCCAGAAAAACGTCGCCAAGTGTCTCATTTTGGCCATTTTCCCCTAAATTTGTCAAAAATACTTGAACATATCAAACTTGAACCAAAAAAAGTTGGGAGGAACCCTGAATATTTCATAAAACTTCATGTACCAATGAGAGGCAACTTGGTTTAGCAAATATTTTTCACTTTTGATCACAATAAGTGTCTCATTTTGTCCAATATCCCCTATAAAATGAGAATATTTGAGAAGTTCGGATGATTTTCAATGAAAACCATGTAAACCGTTCAAAAGTTATGCTACTGTATGGAGAAACGCCAAACAGATCGTCTCTTGTGCATCACATTCAGAGATGATGTCCCATTTTGTCCAATATCCCCTATCAATAAAGAATATTTGAGAATTTCTGATGAATTACAATAGAAAATCATGCGAAGTCGTTCAGAAGTCGTGATACTGAATGGAGAAACCCCAATCAGATCGTCTCTTGTCCATCACATTCAATGAAGTTGTCTCACTTTATCTAATATCCCCTATAAATTAAAAAAAAATTGAGAATTTCAGATGAATTTCATCAAAAAACCGTGCAAAGTCGTTCAGAAGTCGTGCTACTTAATGGTAAAACCCCAAACAGATCATCTCTTGTTTATTATATTCAGAAATGATGACGGGTCGTGCCTCGTCAATCACAATCAGAGATGGTGTTCCATTTTGTCCAGTATCCCCTATAAATTAAGAATATTTGAGAATTTCTGATGAATTTCAATAAAAATCATGCGAAGTCGTTCAAAAGTCATGCTACTTAATGGTAAACCCCCAAACGAATCGTGTCGTGTCCATCACATTCAGAGATGATGTCCCATTTTGTCCAATATCTCCTATAAATAAAGAATATTTGAGAATTTCAGATGAATTACAATAGAAAACCATGCAAAGTCGTTCAAAAGTCGTGATACTGAATGGAGAAACCCCAAATAGATCGTCTCTTGTGTCATTAAATGATGTTGTCTCATTTTATCTAATATCCCCTATAAATTAAAAATATTTGAGAATTTCAGATGAATTTCATTTTTTTTTATTTGTGAATTTTAACTTAAGCTAATTCTTCACGCATGAATTTCATAAAAAAAAACCGTGAAAAGTCATGCTACTTAATAGTTAAACCCCAAACAGATCATCTCTTGTTTATTATATTCAGAAACGATGTCTCATTCTGTCCTTTTTCCCCTACAAATTAAAAAATACAAAAAAAAATATTCAAAGTAAAAAAATATCAGATTTTTGAATGACTTTGTATGGTTTTTATTAAAATTCATCTGACATTCTTAAATATTCTTAATTTATAGGGGATGTTGGGCAAAATGAGACAACATCATTGAATGCGATGGACAAGAGATGATTTGTTTAGAGTTTCTCCACTCAGTATCACGTTCAAAAGTCGGCTTTGCATGGTTTTTTGTTGAAATTCATTCGAAATTCTCAAATACTCCTTATTTATAGGGGATATTGGACAAAATGGGACATCATCTCTGAATTTGATGGACAAGACACAACCCGTTTGGCGTTTCTCCATGCAGTAGCATGATTTTTAACGACTTTGCATGGTATTTTGTTACAATTCATCCGAAATTCTCAAATATTTATAAAATTTATAGGGGATATTGGACAAAATGAGACACTTATTGTGATCAAAAGTGAAAAACATTTACCAAAACAAGTTGTCTAATATTTCTACATGTTTTTTTTTGAAATATTCATTGTTCCACCCATCTTTTTTGGATTTAAGTTTGATATATTCAAGTATTTTTGACAAATTTAGGGGAAAATTGCCAAAATGAGACACTTGGCGATGGTTTTCAGGAAAGGGGTTGGCACCATTCGATTCCCCGGAGTTTTTTGCTTAGGAATGGGTATCTGTCGTTTGCTTAGCGGCCGGAACTGAATTGTGTCCGTTTTTTTGCTCGAATTTGTACACTGTGCAATGTTTATAAGACTGGTGTCAAATGACAGCCCTTATTTGCCCCGAATCCTCTTAGATCCACGGTGAATGGTGCCTTGACGGTACCCAAAACGTGAAGGAAAAAAATACAGTAGGTAGAGCGGAATGCTTTTGTTTCGACTTTCCATACAAGGCTGTCGATTTGAAATCGGTTTTTGATTTATTTTTATGTAAGTTGCTCTCTTCATACATCTCTTTTTCCGTATCCAATACTCCGATTGAACTGAAAGTTCAACAGTAACTGGCTAACATCTAATATTTCAAATGTACGTTAAGAAAGACTTTTTTACTTGATTTTTTCCTACAAATCTTCATTATGTTTTGGAAATGTTGGTTCAAATGCAAGTAGATTGGCCGATTATATCTCGAATCCCACTAATTTGATGCAAAAATTATGTTCAGATGGATGGAAAAAGATTGAAAATTGGTTGACCGCAACGCAAGATAGGGTGACGTTGGCTATTATCGGAAGGTTTGTTTTTTCGCCATGAGGGGTTTTTTGTCGACCAAATTTCCTGAAAGTTGTTCGAATAATTCGTCTTGATTGGGAAGAATTTGAGGCCAACTCTGAGTGCAACAGTTTAAAAAAAACCATGACGAAGAAAACAAAACTGCCGAAAATACACAATTTCCCCTATTTCTATTTTAGTTAATTCGAATTCCATATTTTTTAAAACTGTAGAGCTCGATTTTCAGGAATATCTTAAAAACTGTTCTACTTTTTTTTAAAGCAACTTATATGTTTCTGACAGATTTTGGGCCGCTGAATCCGAATCCGGGCTCAAATTAGCTCCAGCACGTCACAATTTTGAACAATACCTCAATTTATAGGACAAAATAAAGTAGACGTTCGATAAGTGCAACATATTTACGTTTCAGTTACCGAATGAAATTCGCTAACTGCAACGACTGACAGCCGTCAAATAGTACTCAAAAACATCACAATGCAGCTGTAGTGCATCCAAAAAAACATCGCAAATCTGTTAACGTTTTGTTTTTGACAGATAGCGGTGCGATAACTGCAAAATTGTTGCACTTATCGGACTTGCAGTTAAAAAGCATTGCAGTTAAACCATTTGCACCGAGCGAACGTTTACTGTATGCGATTTTGGGCTTTTTTGACTGCCCGCTATTAGGCATGGAAATATATTTTTTAAGAAATCAAAGGTAAATTGGTCAAACAACATCTATATTAACGACTCATGCAAAATATTTCGTTTTACCACATCAAATTAAATAGGTTTAAGCATTTTATGTTAGTAAGTAAACTTGCATGCAACTTTTGGAGGGTGACTTGTATGGGAAATACCATACCTAACAAAAATCGCTTGCAAAACCCCCCCTCCCCCCTAAAAGCGTGACGTAATTTGTGCATGGCCCCATATTCAATCGCCAGTGAGGTTCTTGTTTGATTTCATGCTTCGTATTTTTATAGATTCCTGAAAATCCTTGAGGCCCGTCTAGTCTAGTCTAGTGGCTAACGTTTATGATTCGTTCAAGTTATGATCCCAACCCAGCGAACTGTGCCGCAGAACCTCCAGGCACCATTCCCATAAAAAAAAACAGAATATCACCAACACTCACACGCTGAAGATGCCCAAGATGCCCAAACTGCTATCTCATTGATTCCTTGTGTTAAGAGACGAACCAGCCAAGGGCTGAAAGTCTCTATAATATAGCAAAATCAATCAATGATTCCTTGTATGCGTGTGGCAGATCTGACGATACAGGAGTCAATCAAGCTCGAACCATAGATTCCCGAAAAAAATTACTAATTTGTTTAGAAATGAGAAAGAATTCACCAAGAACCTTGTCAAAAAAAATAAAGGATCTCTTCAGTATTCCTTTTAAAGTTTATGTCGTGAAGATAACTGTTTCTCACTGTTCGGAATAACTTTTAATTGAACATGAACCTCGGAGTATGATTTGAAATCCTCTCGTCTAGAAGTTTCGAACACATAATAGGGTCTGGGACCATTTGGGCAGGAGCACCTATTTTGGGCACTTGGTGCTATAACTCAGCCAATTTTGAACCGATTGACTTGATTTTTGAGACACGATCAGATAGTATCTAGCCATGTGCAGAAATTCAAGTCAATCGGTTCAAAATTGACTGAGTTATAGCACCAAGTGGCCAAAATAGGTGCTCCTGTCCAAATGGTCACAGACCCAATAAAAAAAACTAATTTGACATTTAATTTCTGAGCTTCTGATGTTAGTTTTGTTAGTGGAATTTCATTGTGGTCATGTCATTTTGAAAACCAGTATGGGTCGACCTCACAGGTACACACGTTTTTATCATTTCCACAAGGGCATGCACTATAATGCATAGCAATAGCTATGACCCCGCGGTGAACGATGGCATGGGCCACGCGACGCTCAATAATTTCGCTAGATCCAACTCGCCGGGCTGGACCGGTCGTCCGGTTACGGATCGCTGCCCAAGTCTCATTGTCTTGCTGCATCAGAATGTCTTCCCCATTTCCATTCCGTTGTTGGTGTTGGGTTCGCCGCCGTTGTCGGTTGTGTCAATATTATGGCACCGTTCAACAGTGACGATCACTGCCCTAGGTGATTGTCGCCGGTAGCGCAATTACTCCCCGTCACTCACCGTTACAGATGTTTGTTTAAGACTGAATCTATAACATAAAGCCCCATATTCCCATATAAATTTAATTGAGTTCAAATCAGAACAAAAGAAAAATCTAATTACCTGATGCACTTGAACTTGTCGAGGTCGTCGGTATAAAATGCGCCTCTCGCATAAAACATATTCAAACATTTCTCTGTCATCGAGTTTAATTACTAAGTCTGAAGTTTTCAATCCAGAACTTGATCTACCTAGGTATATGTTTTGATCCACAAATTTCTTTGCAAATATTAAGAAAATTTCCCAGCCGCTAAATATAGCATTTTTCCATTCTCTCCCATTGCAGCGCTGGTCCCGGCCCGTTACATCCTAGCCGTGCTCGGTTCCATCGGTATGGCTATCATTTACGGGCTGAAGGTGAACCTGAGCGTGGCCATGGTGGCCATGTTGAACCATTCGGCACTGGCCCACGGTGGCGCCGCTCCGGTTCACGAGATGACCGAAATGCACAGCACCGAAGAGGTCTGCAGCCAGTCTGGAAATTCGACGGAAGCGGTCGAGGTAAGTTATATGTTGCATCCCTTAACCATAAATAGATCAGTGATTCACCGGTGTGGGCCGTACGTGCGCTCCTATTTTGGGCCCTGCGAGAAAAACGTCACGTTAGGAGTTTTCTTGATAGAGATGCACCACCAGATGGTAGATGGTAGAACAGACACGCTTTAGTTGAGTTAGAGTTAATCAATCTCAAAGGGCAGTGTAGTTTCAGGTGGACCCATAAGGGGAGCGCTGATGGCAACATTGGGATCGCTGGTCTTGCTTTAGTTTTAAAACGTTGTTTTTTATACTAAACTTTATATTGGTAACATTAAATGGCTAACAACACAACATTAACTTGAAATCCATTGCATGCATTGCATTCATGTACTTATCGATCAGACTAAGGCCTGAGTGACCTCTGCTGTACGTAGATATCGTCTCCAGTGTGTCTCGAGTTCCGCACTCTGCGAAGGGTCCGCACCGCAAGTCATCCTCCACTTGATTGACCCACCTAGCTCGCTGCTCACCACGTCTTCTTGTACCGGTCGGATGACCCTCGAGAGCCATTTTAGTCGGGTTGTTATCCGACATCCTGATTACGTGACCCGCCCACCGTAGCCTTCCGATTTTCACGGTGTGGACGATGGGTGGTTCTCTTAGTAGCTGATGCAGCTCATGCTTCATTACTTCCATCTGCACTACGCCGCCCAGGCATTGATGTCACTCGCTATTACCACTGGCCTTCGCCCTGTTAGCACGGTCGTCATGCAGTAGAAGTAGAGCATCTGCGTGACCTACTCGATCGGCCACCGTGAAGGCACATAACAGCTATAGAAGAAGACCCCGTTTAGTTTGGCGACCACGAAGTCCTAATAGGTAGTTGACAACAACTCCTAGACGGGGTATTTACCCATCATCCATATCGCCACCATTTTTCTGGACCCATCCGCCACCCAATTGCCGTTGCCGGCGGGTACTCGGTATGGGCCCGCTATGATGCGGTGGCCACCTGTATCTCACACTGTTGCCGCAGTGCCGTGACGAGCTCTTCCGCTTCGGTGGCCTCGCCTAGGTTTTTCACCTTCATAGTCGATTCTGCTGTAAGAGTCTTCACCTCCACCGCTTTGCCAAGGATCTCTTCCGCCAAACTTTTGTAGGCGGCGCCCTTGCGTTCCTTGTCGCGCATGAGCTCTAGGATCATTTCACCCATACGAGTACGTCTTATACTGCGCACGTCGGCTCCCAGATCCACGAGCTTGGCATCACTTCGCATCGTCTTCAAGACGTCCGAGTACTTAGACTGTTCGCTCTTGATGATGAGCGCGTTGCCTTTCTTTTGCTTGCTACCTACTCTTCAACGCCTTCTTGGTTGAGCGTTCCTCATCTCCTTTTTTTCTTCTTCCTCTTCCGCTCTACCTTCGTTCAAGGGGAATCCTCCCCTTGGTTCACCATACTCTGCGATTGCTGAAGGCCTAACAACGGTCGTAACCCCCTGTTCCCTTCCATCCGGGACGGGCCAGCCTTTTCAGGTCCACCCTTCCCAGCTTTCCGGGACGCCTGGCAGAGTTCCGACTTACCGGCATTACAGCCGACCTTCGGGGTTAGTATTCTCCTAGCCTTGCGAGCACCGGCAGATAGTTCCTTACCTGACGGCTGCCTCACCTGCTTTTGCGAGTGCTTATCACAAGCAGTCGCATCCGCCACATCTTTTGAACTTCCTGCGAAAGCGAAGGCCTTCGTCTGGGTAGACTCCGTAACCTTTACTTTCGCCGGTTCCGCCGCTGCTGCAGTTTTCACGAGTCTCACGTGATCCTGTTTGGCATCGTCCATCGACTTACGAAGTCGCAACAGGGCCGTTTCAGGTCCTTACTTATGTTGAGCTTTGTGGACGCAAAGTCGATGATCTTGCCAAACTGCTGCTCAGCCACCTCGATCGCGGAAAGCCCTTCTCGATTTTGGTTGAGGGCCCTCATCAACCACGCTCCGTCCAATATCTCCACCGGCAGGCTCGCCGAGGAATGGATCAGAGCTCCCATGCTGGAGCTGCGTGCGAAGCTTCCCGCTCCTGCCTCATCGCTTCTCCTCAACGGTGATCTAGCCAACCCACTTTTTGCGACGGGGTTATTCTCGCCGCTACCACTAGCTTCTGGTTGATTTGTTTGTTTGTTTGTTAGTCTTCATAATTAATTCCACGAGTTGCACGGTAAAGGATGCCCACCAGGATTGAGCCCAGCTTTAACGAGGTAAGGGATGAAATACTGTGGTGCTCAGATACTCCACAGGCTCCGTTAATAATCGAGCATCTTTTTCATCCCCTCGATCACTCATTCATCGGCACGGGTCGCTTGACACCTTGAATTGGGGTTAGTAGTCCTATTCTTAGCCGGCGACTACGCGGCTGACTCGTAAGCGAGAGGGGGGTTGGGTTCGTCTGGCCCCGGGACTGTAATCCCTGCTGCGCTAAACAGGTACGCTCCTTGATTTGTGATCCTGTTTCAGCAAAGCCATAATACATGTGTTTAGCACTCTGTTTACGCGCTCGGCGTTGTTTACCATTGGACAATAGTAGGTCATGTGCTTAATTTGGTATCGAGCAAATAGCGTTCGGAATACTGCGGAATGGAACTGTTAGTTTGCGAAGACATATTTGGCCCACGGCCACCCACCAGCATTACAGTGCAGTGTTGCCTGCTGTTAAACAAGTTCACGGTCCTACGAAATCTAGCAAAATGAGTTCTCAGGATAACTTTGCAAGTTTTGCGTTGCCCGTCGATGACGCATCGTTGGCATCATCGTTGTAGATGGAGCTTCACTTGCTATGCATAAGGAACACGATCTCTCTCCGACGTCCTCTCTCTTTATCATCGGCGTAGCTAGAGGGGGACCGGGGGGCCATATCCTGGATCTCTGCCTCTAAGAATAAACCTTCAGTTGTATTATTCCGAGTTCATTCTTGTCGGGCTTACCCTAAAGACAGTTTTATATACTCCTATACAGCATACGCTCATCACAGAGCATAATCATATAGAAATAACAAATGACATATTCCCGGAAGGATCTTTGCAAGAATTGTTGAAGAAACACGAAACAATCACCGGAGAAAACTCTTAAGGTGTCCCTGTAAGAATTTCTGATGCCCGAGAGAAATTCTTGAAGAATTTCTTGGAGGTATTTTTCGGAGAACTCTTAAATGATTGATTTCTAGGAAAAATGCTTGAATTCACCTGAGGGAATTCCTGGACGAATAGCTGGAATGTATTCAGAAAGAAATGTCTGGATGAATTTAAGAAAGAAACCGTGGTGCATTTTATAGAGAAATTCCTGGAGGATTCCGAAATAGTCTTCTCTGAGTGAATCCCAGCAGGATTTCCTGGAGAAATGTCTGAAAGCGCTTTTAGCAAGTAAGTACTTACATGTTTAAAGTAAGTCACAGTGACTGTGCAAGAATCACAGGCTATATTCCTGAAAGAATCGCAGAACGAATTCTGAAGAAACTACTACTTTGCAGGGGCTGCAGTGGACATTCTTGAAGGAATTCATGGATGGATTCCACAATAAATCTATGGATGAATTCCTTAAAGATTTCTGTGGCGATAATTGTGAAAGAATTCTTGGATGACTTCTTTGATAATTTCCTGGTTCCAGTATCCATTTAGAATTATCTTAAGAAATTCCAATACAAATCGCTGTAGGAATTTCTCTAGAAATCCTTCAAGTAATTAAAAAAAGCAGATAATCCCGCAAAAACTCTTGGGTGAATCTCTGGAAAAGATAATGGAAAAACTTCTGAAGGAGTTCCTAGACAAATTTCAGCACGAATCGTTGGAGGAGCTTCTGGAAGAATTCCTGGAGGAATTCCTGGATGAATTCCTGGAGACTTCCTGGATTTTCTGGAAAAATCCCTGAAGCAACTCCTAGAGGAATCGTTGGAGAAAATGCTGGAGGAACTTCTGGACAAATTTTTAGCAGAATCCCTGGAGTAAAATTATTCCATTATTATATTATCAAATAAATATACATAGACACGTTCAACTCTATTCCTGGAGAATTTCTGAAAGCATATAATACTGAAGGAGGAATTTCTGAAGGAATAATTTAAAGGATTTCCTAGAGACATCTTTGGAGAAATTCCTGGGCAGATGCCTGGAGCAATCCCTGGATAAATTCCTATATGGATTCTTGGTGGAATCTCTAGAAGAGTTCTTGGAGGGACCTCTGGTAGAATGCCTGGAACAATCCCTAGATGAATTCCTAGAGAAATCTCTGGAGGAATTTCTGGATAAAATCATGGAGGCATGCCTTAAGGATTTCTTGGAGGAATTTCTGTATGAATAACTAAAGGAAATCCTGGAGGAATTCCAAGAGAAATTTCTTGGGGATTCTTGGAAAAATCCCTGTAGGAATTTTTGGAGGAATCCCTGAATTAATTTCAGCACGAATCTTAAGACAAATGTCGGAAAGATCTTCTGGAAAAATTCGTGGCGGAATCCTAGGAGGAATTCCTGGAGAAATCCCTAGAGGAATTTTTGAAGAAATTGCCGTGGAGCTATCCCTGAATGAATATCTGGAGGAATCTCTAGAGGAATTCTGGGACGGATTCCTGGAGAAATCCTGGAGAAATCCCTTAAGCAACTCCTAGAGGAATCGCTGATGGAAATCCTGGAGGAACTACTGGACAAACTCTTGGCGGAATCCATGGATAAATTCCTGAAGAAATTTCTGAAAGTATATCTGGATGATTTCCCGGAGAGGAATTGTTGAAGGAATTACTGGTGGAATTTCTGAAGGAATAATTTGAGGATTTCCTGGTAGCATCTTTGGAGAAATTTCTGGACGAATGCCAGGAGCATTCCCTAGATAAATTCCTAAATGAATTTCTGGTGAAATCTCTAGAGCAATTCTGGAAGGGACTTTTGGTAGAATATCCGGGGCAATTCCTGGATGAATTCCTTGAAAATTCTCTGGAAGTTTTCCTGGATAAAATTTCTGTTGGCAACCCTGAAGGAATTCCAGGAGAAATTCCTGGAGGACTCTCTGAAGAAATTCCTGGATGAATTCCTGTAGCAAACCCTAGAAGAAATCCTGAAGGATTCCCTGGATGAATTCCTGGTGGATTTCGAGAGGAAATCTGAGAGGAACCCCTGGAGAGACCTCTTGAGGAATTCCTAGAGCCAGCCTTAGAGAAATTTCTGGCGAAAAATTCTTGGAAAAATACCTGGGGGAATTATTGTAAAAACCCCTGCCCTGGAAAAAATCCTGCAGCAATTTCTGGAGGAATTTCAGGAGGAATGCCTGGAGGAACTTCTGGAAAAATTCCTGATGGAATCCCACGAGCACTTCCTGGAAAAACACCTATAGGAATTCTTGGAGCAATTCAGTGGGAATATCCCTGGAAGAATTCTTGGAGGAGTCCTTCAATGAATTCCTGCAGGAATCTCTAGAGGAATTCTGGAAGGAATCCCTGGAGAAATTTCTGAAGAAATTCCTAGAGAAATTCGTAGAGGAATTCCCAGAGATTTTCTGGAGAAACTCAAGGAGGAAATATTGGAGGGATTTCTGGAGGAATTCCTAGAGGAATCCCTGGAGAAATTTTTGAAGAAATTCCTAGAGGAATTCCCACAAAAAAATCCGAAGGAATCTCTGGAGGAGAAATTCATGGAGGAATCCCTGGAAGAATTCCTGGAGGAATCTCTGGAAAAAATCCTGGAAGAATCCCTGAATAAATTCCTGAAAGAATTTCTGAAGGAATCCATTAAAGATTTCCTGGATAAATTCCTGGATAAATTGCTGTAGAAATTCCGGAAGAAATTCCTGGACCAATTCCTGGATATATTCTTGGAGAAATTCCTAAAGAAGTACCTGGGGTAATTTCTGGTGGGATTCCTGGAGGAGTCCTTGGATAAATATCTCGATTAAATCCTGGAGGATTGCTTGGAACAATACCTGGAATGGTTCCTGGATGAATTTCGAGAAGAATTCCTACTGAAGCAATCCCTGGAGGTTTTCTAGGAATACACCCTGGATAAACTCCGGGAGGAATTCCTGGGGAAATTTCTGAAGGAATCCTTAGAGGATTTCCTGGAGAAATTGCTATAGTAATTACTGAAGGAATTCCTGGATCATTTCCTGGACGAATTTCTGAAGGAATTCCTGGGGTAGTTCCTGATGGAATTCTTAAAGGTATTCCGGGAGGAGTCCCTGATTAAAATTCTGAAGAAATGACTGTAGGAATACCTATAGAAATCTTTGGAGGAACTTCTAAAGGAATCCCTAGAGCAATCCCTAGTGGAATTCCTGATGGAATACCTCGAGTAATCCCCGGAGAAATTTGGAGACATGCCTGTAGGAATTTCTGGAGGAATCTCAAGAGGAATTCCTTGAGGTATCTCTAGAGGAATACCTGTAGAAATCTCTGGAGGAATTCTTGGAGGAATTCTTGGAGCAATCCCAGGAAAAATTCCTAAAGAAATGTAAGGATCAATGTCTGAAGGGATTCTGGGAAGAGTTTCTGAAGAAATCCCAGGAGGAAGTACTGAAGAACTCGCTGAAATTTCTGAGGAAATCCTAAAGGAATCTTAAAAAAGAGTATGTAGAGATACTCTTGGAGGAATCCCTGTAGCAGTTCCTGAAGGAATCCCTGGAGGAGTTCCTGAAGAAACTCCAGGAGGAATCTCGGTAGCAATCCCAAGAGGAATTCCTAAAGGGAATCTCTAAACAGCTCCTGGAGGAAGTCTTGGATTAATTCCTTGAGGAGTTTCTTAAAGAATTCCAGGAGCAAATCCTGAAGGAATCCCAAGAAAAGTTTTTGGAGGCATTTTTAAAATAATCCTGGAAGTTGTTCCTGAAAGAATCACAGAAGGAATTTCCGGATTAACCACTGGAGGGTATTTTGGGGGAATTAGTGAAGAAACCCCATGATGAATCCAGGAAGCAATCCCACGAGGAATTCCTTGGGGAATCTCAGGAGAGCATTCTTAGGGAATTCCTGGAAGAGTCGCTGGATAGAAAATCTAAAGAAATCCATGTCTGCAGTAATTTCTGGACGAGTTATTGAAGGAATACTTGAATGGAATTTTGCAATCTCTAGCGGAATTCTGGAAGAAATATATGGATAAATCCCTGACGAAATCTCTGAAGGGAATACCTGCAGACATATCCTAAAGGATATCTGGAGAAATTCCTAAAGGAAACCTCAAACTAGAGGAACCTCTAAAGATAACTCAGGGCAAATCCCCGTGTCCGTGTCTATTTAGATCCCTAGAATTCTTGAAGGAATCTCTGGAAGAATTCATGATGGAATTCAACGCAGCAAGCTATGGAAAATTCCTGGAAGAATGGTTCGTACCCCTTATAGGGTGACCAAGGGTATTATCGGCAGGTTTGTTCACTTTGTCATTGGTGTTTTTTATGAGTCGAATTGCCTGAAATTTGGTCATATAACTAAGCTTGGTTGAGAAGGATTTGAGGCGAAATCTGAGTTCTACAGGTTTCAAAAAACCCCCCATGACGAAGAGAACAAAACTGCGAAAAACACGTAGTTTCCCCTAGTTTACCCCTAGTTTTCCCCTATAAACTAGAAACATATCTAAAACAGCGGGCGCATCTCCGGACAGTTTGGCGGATTCACGTCCTTTGGAACGAAATGGACAGAATTGGCCTCATACCACTCCAGGACACTTGAAGAATAATGGCATGATGCCAAATCTGACCAAAATAGCGGAGCTTTGTCGTGCTGCTGTAAGAACGACAAAAGGCCCTTCTCGGGGCACTCAGATTTGTAGATCACGCCATTTACTGTGCCGTTTGTTACGAAAGGTTCACTCCTCAGCCCGCAAGAGCAGATGGCCTGCCAAATGAGATATTTGGAGGAGAACTTCGACACTTTCTTCTTCTTAAATTTGTCGTCCACATCGAACTTCCTCTTGCCGGTGAAAAACTCCAACCTCGGAATTTGCTTAAAATCGGCTTTTATATACGTTTCGTCGTCCATCACACAGCAGCCATATTTTGTTAGCATCTTCTCGTAGAGCTTCTGTGCCCGAGTTTTAGCCGTCGATTGTTTCCGTTCATCGCGGTTTTGGAAGTTCTGTACCCTGTATATATGTAGTTCAGCTCTCTTCTTTGCATTCTGGACGTAGCTCTGCGACATGCCGATTTTTTTAGCCAAATCACAGCTTGAGACGTTGGGATTTGCTTTAATCATCCCGCTTCACCTTTCCCTCCGTCTTTTTGTTCTCCGGTCCCGGTTTTCTTCCAGCTCCTTTGTCGTGGTCCTACGTCAACCGCTCCTGGAACCGCTTCAACACTGTGGAGACGGTTGAATGGTGAATGTTCAATCCCAGCTGCCGGTGCGACAGGTCAGGATATTCCAGGTGTTTGGAAAAAAAATGTTCTCTCGACTCGCGTTGCTTCACCTCTATTTTCGTTGAATCGAATAACACGACTTTGAGTTTAACAGCATGTAAACAATGCACAGCAATGAGAAAGTGTGCGAAATTTGATTGATTTTTACCCAATGCCCTGTTGAATGTGTCGCAATAATTTCGTGTTCGCCCTTTAACCGTTATGTGTCCGATAATTTTTTTGCTTTTTTCTACACCGTGCTTTTTAAATGTGCTCAGAGTTATAACAAATTTTCAATTTGTTCGTTTTTATTTTAATTTTTTAGATTTTTTTTATATTTCCCTCTTTTAATTTATTATTTACAAATACAACTCTCATTTTATACAAGTTTTTCTCTGGTTGGTCTTCTCAACCTTAGCAAATGAATATTTCAAATGCATAATTGCCAGCCTAGACAATGACCTCATCAACAATTTTTTTTTTTTCAATTAGTCCCACAGAGCAGTGAACTTGCCGAGAGCGGCATTTCTAATAATTAAAAAAAAGTTTTCACCAAGTCGTAATGTGACCGTCAATTTTAATTATGCTTAACTCACGCTGTCGTCATCGTTTGAGAAAAATATAATTTAATTACAGAATGAATGCGCGAATGCTAGCATTATTTTATTCCTCAATTCGACATTTGGTGTGAATCAATCGATTGAGCAAGCCGTAATCTGTTCAAAAACTCATACTAATCCGGTACAAACCAGACAACGTATTCAGTTCGTTGCACATCGCTAGGAGTTAGCACCTATATTTCTCAAATGGGTGAACATGTAGCTACCCGAGCAAATATTGATTTATAGTCCAATCAAACTTTCCGTTTATCAACTGCCACATGATAAAACGATAATGCCTATCTATATGGTTGAAAGCTATAGATAGATAGAATCATCCCATTCCTTGCGAGAAAACGACAACTCAGTTGTCTCTCGAAAATCATTTTTCTCCATAATAAATAAAAACCAGTCAAATCATTTGCCGGTCACATTTCAATTGACATCAATATACGCATGGCATCCCAAACATTCGGCAGTTGGCGACACCATCGACTTGGTTCGAACTGACCGGTTTGGAATTTGAAATTCTCTCACCAATGAACCAATTGATGAGATAAATTCCTGGCTCAATTAACCCTCGGCTATGGACGTGCGTAAAACTGCTCCCGATTGGTTTCACTTTCGTTCGTTTTCGAGGAGAACCAGGGAAGAACGGTAGAAAACGAACGAATGTGAAAGGTGTTGTTAAGGTCTGAGTTCTTTAGAATGCGTATGATCTTTATACCACTTATGATTCTCAAGATTTTTACTACAATTTCTGTTAACTTGAAAACCACAATGCTTATCTTACTTTTCACGTTATAACAAAAATCTATAAATTTGTTCTAATCAAATTTAAGGTCCTGGAACAGACGTAGTGTGATGCTTAAAGCACGTGACTACCACGCCGAGGACCTGGAATCGAATCCCATTCCCGAGAATCTCAGAATATGCGAGTTAAAACAAATTTAAAGAGCTGCAATCATTCTTATATCAGCGAAGTGTACGCTTTACATTGTAACAATTTCGTGGAGACGCATGGTCACACACCATGCCAGTTAGTGGTAGATGCCGCTTAGGGGCCGTCCATTAATTACGTAAGGGTTTATGGAGGGAGGGGGGGTTTAAGAAATCTTACGCGCCATACAAAAATATTTGGACTTTCATACAAAAAATCTTACAAGGGGGGGTGGGGGTGTCGAAAAATCGTTAAAATTGCATTACGTAATAAATGGACAGCCCCTTAGTTCGCGTCGAGTTCTTTGTGAGCAGTAGCAGAGGCCGCTCAGCTCCTTTTGATTTTGTTCTTCGTCGATCACAAGTATGAATATTGTTTGGTGAGCTCGTTCCACATTTCATCATAACATCCAAGTTAGTTTTCAATTTGCTGTCATGCTGTGCTCATGTAGTCTAGTCTAGTCTACTGAAAAATCCAGAAAATATTCAATCAGGTCGTTCTTGAATTTTCTCCCCTACTTGTGCTGGTGACGATGACAATGCGCTTTTTAGTGATGGTGTGAACAGGGCAAGAACTCTTCAGTCAGAACATGCGTCAGTCCAGCCGCCAGTCCAGCCCACAGCAAGTGGTAGTTGAAGTAGCTGATGATATCGTATCGGTCAGATTGAATGACCCATTTTCATTAAAACGTTATATATAGATAGAAGTACTTTCAGATCCGCCAGCTGGCGTCAGTAGCAAGGGGGAACGAAAGAACAAAAATGGGCAGTACAACAGTATTATCGTTAATTGTTAAGCGTGGTATACAAGTTATGTATCTTGTTGTCATGTGCGTTTGATGATATCATTGATATGTGACAATAAATTTAGAGATGTATATCGCTTTGATAGACTGGTGACATGATTATTAAATGATAATGTATCGAGAACTTGATTGCTTCCAATTCGTATCATGGATGATTTTTTTATATAGTTTTCATTCTTTGCGGTTACAGTTTCTTACCGATTTTGGCAACACGAGATGAATTTTATGTTGCCAAATTGGGGTGTTGCCAAAATCGGTAAAAAAAAATGTGGATTATTTTCAACTTTTATGCGTCAATTTGGCTTATATTATAAATATGGACTATTCACAAGCTATAAAACGATCCCTGTAGGCGACGTTCAAAAATTACGTCATGATTTGTAAAATTGTCGATTTTGGAAAATTTAATGAATTTTGATTTTTTGAAGAAAAGTACGGCTAAAATAACACTACATTTACAAATACAAACGATTTTTCGATAAAACTTTTTGGTCAAAATTTTTTGTTGCCAAAATCGGTAAAAAAATGTTGCCAAAATCGGGTGTTGCCAAAATCGGTAAGAAATTGTTGCCAAAAACGGGTGTTGCCAAAATCGGGAAGGAAATGTTGCCAAAAACGGGTGTTGCCAAAATCGGGAGTAGACAAAAACGGGTGTTGCCAAAATCGGTAAGAAACTGTATTTCAAATAACTGTGCTGAGACGGACATAGAGTGCCTGTCACACGACATACACATGAAACTTTATCTTCAACCACTTAACTTAATTTACAATTTTTTTGTCCACTAGAGCACTGCGTGAGCGATTCCAATTGGCAGCTGCACTTACACTTTGTACAACGCCTAAATGTATTCTATTCTAATTCTACTATATCGAACTGATTGCCTTTACGCTGCTGTCACTTTTCTACCCTGTCCATGGTAGAATGATGAGCACGAAGATGTTGATGTGTGGCTCTTGTTCCTTTTCTAGTCCGATTGGGGGTCCATTATGAGTTGCCGTTTGCCGATATCCAAGTTTCCGGGTCCATTAGATTAAAGCATATGCTCAGCAGAGGGTCAGGTGTTAGCCGCTCTTGGGGGAAGAGCAACTGACGAAAAATTAATTGCAAGTGCCGAGGCTGGGATCGAACCCATGACCATTCACTTTTTAAGTGAACATGTAATCAGTGCTGAAAATTTCATTTCGTCATATCTAAATTCAACCACCTACAGCACATTTTAGGAGCTGAACCTGAGAATATGGTATAAGAAAAACTTGTGTGGGTAGACCAGTTCTGCAAGAAAGTCACGGAAAAACTGCTATTTTTCGAATATTTAAGGAAAATGTCACGGACTACCTTTGAAAAATGCCAAATGTTATTCATCGTTATTCAGCACTGCATGCAACATACAGAGGAAGGTTGCAGTTTTTACCTTGAAAGCACAGACAAACAGACGTCTCACTCTACTTACTTCTCATCGTTACCCTTTTTAACGGTTAGTTCAAATATTTTGTAGTTCGCAAAACGCTCAGGTACGGCGCTCGCATCGTTTTTGCTCCTGTTTGACGTTTGCTCACTGCCGCCATCTACTGAGTGGTTTGCGTAACACAGCTTGGTTAGCATTGGGCGATTATGTTTTCGTGACGATGATTTTTATCGTAATTTGTTCAAAGAGATACATCTGTTTGTCTGTGGTGAAAGTGTTCATAGAACATTGCTGAGATGCAGGCTTTGTCCCACTGGGGACATTATGACAAGAAAAAGAAAATGTATAATGTATGTAATCTCTATCAATGCACTGTTCTCAATTGTGAGCCAATCGCATCCAGTCACCCTGAACGTTGAGAATCCTTCCCGAATAAAAAATACAGTAGAAAAACCGAACGTTTTATTGTAACAGTACTATTTAGAACCATATTTTTACAATAGACAACACTGTAAAAATAAAAAAATACAAAAACAATTAGATGTAATGTAAAACACCATACCGTGAATTGTAAATAAGATTTTTACAGTATATTATACAGGTTGTTAAGTATCGTAACAATATAAAAAATTATTTTTCTCCATATATATTTTTTTGCAAAACCATACATTTTATTGTTAACGAATTGTTCAAAATACTGATACGTGGGTTTAAATATACCGTACATTGTATGGTACATGAATGGTTTCAAACAATAAAATGTACCGTAAATAAATTGTTTTTAATTGTAATTTCACTACTGGTCATACATTTAATCAAATGGTTTTAAAATGGTTTTCTTTTGTTATGTTGTATTGTTTTACATTACATAAACCATATATTGTTATATTATCTTGCCATTTTCCTCCTGTTAATGGCATCTTAGGCTTATTAGATTTATTAGAATGCGCTTTGGGAATTCTCCAGAGCGTTTTGGATAACCCTTCATATATAGGATCGCCCACGTCTAAGTCTGAGTAGTCTCTGATTGCATTAACAGTTGAAGCTTAGGCTCCCATGCCCCACCAGCCAGATAACCGGGTTTTGCAAACTTAGCATTATTTGTGGCAACACTTTGAGCGGCATGATGGAACTATGCCGAGCGCGCTAAGTGTTATTAGACCACTAATGTAGTTGCATGAAGTGGGTGACGAGGTACATAAGTATCATTACAGCGTGCTTAACTGTTATTGCAATATTGCGGCACCAGTTTGACTAAAGTTTGAAATACATAACAACTCATGAGATAACTGTCAAGTTCGATTCAAATATAAGTTAGGTTAAAAAGCGAACCCGCAGACGAACCTATATCAAAAGTCATTTCAGTGTTCAGTCCAGTCCATATGTTAAAGATGGCTCTACGTCAAAGATAAAGTTTGTCAATCGCATTTGATTCGATTGTGGTCGAAGGCAAGTTCACATAAGAGAAGAGGAGAAAACTCCCCTAAATGCAAATACAGCAAGAATAGTGTTGAACTCATCCACTGATTTACGGTAATCTGATCTGCATCTTTCCGGATTGGCCTACATTCGTATTTCTCTCGTCGCACTCTACACACCTAGCCTGCCATATCTCTTGGACCCCTGCTTGGACCTGCAGTTCTTAGGACATCTGGTTTACCACTGATTTAAACATGTTATTGACTTTAAATTGATGTTTCAACTTATTCACGTTTTTTTTCTTTGCTTTCCTTTGCATCAAAAAAGTCACAAACATCAACAAAACAAAGCACGGAAAAAAATCTTAAACTGAATAAATCTGGTGTTTGAATTGAATAGGTCGAATCTGCATATAGGAATCACAGCAAACATACGACCTATTCAAATCGAACACCAGAAATAATTAAAAATTCACGGAAAAATAATGTTTCGGAAAAGTGAATGATTCAAACGTAAGAAAAACAGTATAATATATTGTTACATAAAGATCCAATGTAAACGTATAGTATAGCGAACCATATCATTACAATACACTTTATTGTAGCTGGTACACTGTATGGTGCAGGAATGGTTTTCACTATACATTCTATGGTTAGTTTTTATCCGGGTTATGACCTCATAAACTGCAAAAAGCCAAATTTTCAATATAGTACGGTGTATTACTCCTAAAGAGTAATAGAAACTCGGCCAGGAGTTCGTCCTTTCCAGCAAACTTGCTGTTCTTCAGCCCACTGAAGGTTATCTTCAATTCGTCTAGCGTTGGAGGTTCCACAGTCAGTCCATCGTTATCGAATCAAATTGGGTTTTTAAATTTTGAAAAACATATTCTTTTTGTGTTTCTATACGAAAGAGCACCTTTTTCTGAACCACTATGATTTTTTTTCGGATTTTTAGAACTTTGTTTTGGTACCGTCGTTGGGAGTGAGAATGGGTCAAAAAAGGATACTCAAACATTGTTTGTTAAATAACAAATGCAATTGAAGTCGGAATAACTTTTTATTTGGTTTGTATACTCTTCTATGTGGTATTGATAGTTTAGCAAGAAATTATTACATTATATGAATTGCTTGCAAAACTACAAATGATTGAAAATTGACCCAATCTCACCCCTTAGAGGGGGTGAGAATGGGTCAAAGTATTCGAAATCGCCTATCTAAGAATATAAGTTAATTTTATTGATCATATCTAGTAAACCTACTTAAAAAAAACAATATAACCATGATTAAAAAAAAAATGTAATTTTAAAAGATGATTAATCCACCTAAAAGGGCTAATACAACCGAAAAAAATGTTGAAATTTGATAAAATAACGTTTGTATGTTGTATCGCCATTTTAGCCACCATAATCATCCTCATTTAAAGTTTCAATCTCGATGAGAGGAGGGGGAGGGGATTACAATGAGGGTGGGCCGCATTGGAAGATTGCATAAGAAATGTTTAACCAAACCAAAATTCGACGTTCATTCACTTTCCGACATTGTTCTATTTTACCGGTTTTATAGCCCCTGTATTTCCTGAATCCCACTATCGTCTGGCAGTTTCACGATATTTCCTTAAAATTTCAAAAATGAGTGGAGAAGAAGAACGTTATTAAGTCTATTTTGTGAGCTTACGATATTGCAGTACACTGAACGTTAGATGATGATTAGAGGAGCTGTCCAAACGCATGGGTTTATTGTTATAAATGATTTTAGGCACTAAACGTATGAACACACTCGCTTGACACTTCTTCGACATATTTTCGAAAAAAAGTATGCTTTTATGAAGATATGATAAACATGGCACCACTTTTACGTCAAATGGGAACTGGATAACAGATTGAATTTTTAGTTAAGGTTATGTGCACTCGATAATGTAATTGACCCAATCTCACCCCCATTCTTAATATTTAGACATAGGGTTGCAAATATTGAATTTTTATATAAAAAGTGCATTGACAGCCCACTTTTTTCGTTGCATCAACCAGGTAATACCTACAGCTAACTACTTATAATAAAATTTATGGTTAGGTGCTTGTGTGAAACATTGCGAAGGAGAAATTTTTTCAGAGTGATTTACTAGTAGTTTCATCATATAAGTTTGGCCACAATTTAAACAAAAAACGATTATTGCTAAACATCTTATTCTGCATCATGACGTGTAAAAACATCTTCTCTTTAAAATAACATAAAGTTTTCAATATAAATTCGCGATAGTTAATGAGCTATTTCAAATTTTATGTTTCTCCGTTTTGACCCAATCTCACCCCCCAGACCCATTGTCACCCCCATCGACGGTACCTAAAATCAATT
The DNA here is from genome assembly GCF_035046485.1 of Aedes albopictus. Taxonomy (NCBI): domain Eukaryota; kingdom Metazoa; phylum Arthropoda; class Insecta; order Diptera; family Culicidae; genus Aedes; species Aedes albopictus. The sequence continues at coordinate 164,700,655 of NC_085137.1, read as the reverse complement.
TCAAAGAGATTTTTTGAAATCACCTTTTGACAGCAGGACAACTGCTTGACAGCTGCGCCCAGTACAAAATGCGACGAGGAGTGATTCGACAAATCGCTCCCATACAAAATTCAAATTGATTTTAAATAGGTTTCCGAGCACCAACATTCATCAAAATTTGGATTTCGGCTCAGTTTTGCATGCAGATTCAGAATATGGGATTATCTGAACATCGATAAAGAAGCCAATTCTGTCTGTCGCTTTTCTATTCCGACCGTTCAACGATTCCTCGAAGTACTCTCTCCACCTGATAGCTAGCCACCATTGTTTTGTCTGTCAGTAAGTGTCCATCACGGTCGTTGCGCATGACGAGAGAAGGCGCTGTTCTTTTTTTTTTACACGCCATTGATAGTTTCGTAAAATCTCCGCATATCATTTTATTCCATACTTTCTTACACCTGAGCATATTTTCCTCGTGTTTTTTGTTTTGTTTTTGCGGTAAATTTCTTATGTAATTCTTACAGGAATGATCTCCAAAGAATTCCACATGATCCCCCACGAATTCATGCTGGAATTCCTCCCAGAACTTCCCCGAGGATTATTCCAAGATTCCTGCTGGGTTTTTTTCGGGGCAAGGGTCCGTATACTCGCCTCATTCCATTCATTTTCACTTCTCTTTGCTAAAGCGAGTTGAGAAATATGCAGCAAACGTGTTGTCACAGACAAACAGACGCAACACTTGCGAAATTTCCATCGCCCACGCTTTTAACCCTCTAATACCCAAATTTTTTATTTTGATCTAAATATCATTTTTCGTCATCTAAAATCGATTTAAACATGTTTTGGAAGATGATTCTTTTTAATTCTCGATTTCGTAAATTTCAGTTTTTGATTTTTCTAATTTTTATTTTTGAACATCCCCATACTTTTAAAATTTTCCTGGAAGCCAATTTGGGGAACGGATTTTTTGACATGAAAACATTTTGAGATTTTATGATTATTGTTGAAATATTATTATTTTAAATTGTTTTCACAGAAAATTATTTCTATTATTTCTATATTAAAATTATTATTTATTTTCCGTGTAGTTTTAAGGAAAATAATTTTAGAGTGTATTCGATTCCCTTAAACTATTAAACAAGGATAGAATGATTTGGGAAAAATTTAAAATATGTATGTTAACTGTAGCGATTCAATACAAAATAAACAATGACTTCTAAAAGGTGATTAAAACATCAATTTTTCAATGATTTAAAAAAAATGTAAATACGCTTTAAAATACTCCAAAAATCATTTTGAGATATACAGAACAGTCATCAATATCAGCCAAAAATATAAAAAATATGATTTTCCACGAAACAAAAAATATAAAAATGCTCAAACTATACCCTGTCTAAAGGCGGGATTGGGTATTAGAGGGTTACCGGTCGTTTTAATCTTCATAGTTGTGGCTTTCACAACTAGAGGCGCGCGCATCGTTTTTTTTTGCGTTTGACGTTTCACACAAGCGCCTTCTGTTGACGATATTGTAAAACGCATTGTTTCGTGAAACATTTCCACCGGGTGGTAGTGTGAAATGGGCGATGTTTGTCAATGGTGTTGTCCTGAACGAACACGCAACCCCATCACCAGTGTGATGCGTAAGTCGCTTGGCATTGTTATTCGTTGCTGTTCGTTCGCAGTTGGGATTGGAAGCGAATATATTAATGCTAAAAAAAATCCAAGTGTGGCTTCCAAACGTTCGCTGCTCTAAGAGTTTCTTCAGTACTTCTTCCAGAATCCTCCAGTGGTTTCTTAAACAAATCTTCAAGGAATTCCTGCATGTATTTCCTCAGAAATTCCTCCAGGATTTCTCCCAAAAATACCTATGGCCATTTTTACTCGAATTCGTTAATAAATCCAAAAGTTTCTTGAGAAATAATGCCCAGAAACTTCTACAGAAACTCCATTTGAAAATTTTGAGTTTTTTTCTAGAAATCTTTACATAAGTTAAATCTTTCTCCAGTTATTCTTCCAGTGATTTCTTCAAAAATACATTCAGGAAGTCCATGAATTTTGATAAGGATTTTTTTTCAAAATATGTATTAATAATAATTCATCCAAGAATTCCACCATGGTGTTTTTCCAGTATTCCTCCAGGAATTTCTTCAGCAACTCCTTCTAGATTTCCTTAAGAAATTTTCCTGAGATTCTTTCAGATAGTGCTGCAGGGATTTTTTAAAGATTATCTCCAGGGATTTGAACAGGATTTATACACAACATTCATTACAAAAATCATCTAAAACTTGTTCAGAAACTTCTTCAGAAATAACTCCTGATAGTACTTCAATAGTATAATGGTTTCTCCATGAATGTCAGCCAAAAATTTCTTCAGAAAATTTTCCTTGTTTTTTTTTCAACAATTCATTCAGATTTTCAAAAAAAAAATCAAAAGAAAGAATCAAAAATTATTTTAAGGATTGCTCCAGGAATCCCTTAGAAAACTCTAGAAGGTTTCATTTTCTCTTGCTATTTATTTCAGAAATGTCTCCTGAGATTCCTCCAGGAATTCTATGAATTCAATCATATATTTTCCGCGGATTTTTGTAGTATTATAGTATACTATGGAATTACATAACAAATACTAAAGAATCCCTTCAGGGGTTCCCTGGAGGAATTTCTACAGAAATCCCTGGAGATAACTCTAAAGATTCCAAGATGATGTTTTTAAATTTTCTGAAGAAATCGTTTAAAAAATTTCTACAACCATTCGTGAAGAAATTACAGTGAAAGGAACTGGAAGAATTCTTGATCAAATCTCTCAACTCAATACATTTCTGAACAATGTTCGGAAGCAATCACTCGAAGAACTTCTGGAGAAATCCTCGACAGAATTTCTTGAACAAAAATGACTGAAAGATATTATTGGACAAACATCCCTGAAGCAATTCATAAAGTTATCCTTAGAGCCTATACAAATTGTTGGAGGACAACTTAGTAGCAGAAATTCAAAACGTATCTGGAAGAATTCTTGAAGGAATACCAAGAGAAATATCTAAATAAATTGAATTTTTCGAAGGAATCTCCGAAGGAATACTAGGGAAGTTGGAGAATGTTCTGTAGTAATTCCAAGAAGAATTTTATTAGATATTCCTAGAGAAACGCCAAGAAACAAATTCTTAAATGATTTCTAAAAGAATTCATGGAATAATCTCTGACAATTCCAGAAGAAAAAGGTTTCAATAATCTCAAGAGGAATTTCTTAAAAATGTCTGGAAGAGTCCCAGAGTAATTCCAATTAGATGATTTTACCGAAGGAATTTACAGAGAAATTCTGTAGCAATTTTTCGAGGAGCTCCAACAAAATTCAAAATCCTTCCTGCAAAAAAATATCTGAATTTCTGAAGGAATCGGTAGAGAAATTTCGAAATAAATACCCTGAGAAACATCTGGAGAATTTCCTGCAAGAATGTCTTAAGAAATTACTGAAAAATAACTGGAAGAATCTTTGATGAAACATCTGAAGTAATTGCTAGAGGAACTACTCTTTCATCTGTTTAGGAATTTCTGGAGGAACTGATTTTTTAAAGTTAAGGTGTCATAATGCATCACTGAGCTTGCATAGGAGTCATCGACTTTATGCTTTTCAATGATTATTTGCCTCGCGTTTTTGAAGTGATAAAAAATTGACAATTCTGCAGCAACGCCACTGAAAAAGTATCATCGTAATCACTGAGAGTGAGCATATAGGATGATACGTTTTCATACAAATATTCGCTTTCGTGGCTGAGAATTATCACTTTGAAAATTCGAGCATCACATCCAACATGGCTGCCGATGCTGAGACGCCGTAAAAAGCCTTAAAGCTGGAAGAATATCTGAAGAAACACCTGGAGGAACTCCTAAGTCCTAGGTCCATAAACTTGCTGGTCCTTGGATTGATATTTTCCTTTAACTAGAATGAAAATTACAAAACTATATTTTGTTTTGAGCTTCATTGGGCTTCAGAGAATGATCCCCCTTATTAGGAAAAAAAATATCCAAATAATGTGCATAAGGAAGGTTCAGTCACGACTTTGTGCGCTTCTACTAGTGGAATCCTTTATTAATTTTCTGGCGAACGCCCCCAAGGAATCTCTCAAAAATCGATAGCAAAATTCTTGTGGGAAAAGTTCCTTATTGAAACCCTTGATTTGCTTACGTTCAAATCTTTTGCACAAAGCCGAAAAAAACGCACTTTGGTTTGGAAAACAAATTCACGAAAAATAAACGAAAAAATTATAGCTGGTGTAATGTGCTTCGGCGCACACGTCTAGTTTCAGAGTGTTCCTGGGAAACCCCCAGAATCAGAAGCATTCCAGGATCTTCCAAGGGATTTTAGGGGCATTCCAGGCGTTCCAAGAACTTTCAGGGGTGTTCCCGACTAGAAAATTGTAACAAAATTGTAACATAATCCTAACAAATCATGATATTTATAGCTCATTGTGATATAAACATGTTCAACATTCTTGGTGTTTTAAAAATACTATAACTTAATTATATCACATTATGTTATAAATGTTGTTTCATAACTCATTGTATTATAATTTAGTTTTAATCATCGACATTTGGGAAATATTGTAACAAAATTATATTTTTTTTTTTTTTTTTTTTAATTTCTTTGTATTTGTGAATTTTAACTTATTGCTAATTCTTCACACAAGGGAAATATTGTAACAAAATTATATCAAATTATGATAGAAACCAGCAATCCTGAGGCTAAAATTCTTATCACATTTTGTTATAATTTTGATATGATTATAACAAAATAGGTCTAATCAAGATACCAGTGTACTTTTTGTTACAATTTAAGTTATTTTAACATCATCCTGCAGCTAGTTTTTAACATAATAAGTTAGAGAAAAATATTATAACATCATAACACAATATGATACAAACTTGATATAATTTTCTAGTCGGGCAACCGTTTGCTGATGGCTGGCTTCGAATGCGAAAGGAACCCTGCGTGCCAGGGAATTTCAGGGGTGTTGCGGAGGTTTCAGTGGGTCCCAGGGGTGGTCCATGTGTATTCCATAGTATTCCGGGAACGATTCAGGGTGTTCCATCGGGTTTCGGAGGGCTTCATAAGCGTTCCAGGGTTTTTGAAAGGGTGTCAGGGGGTTCCAGGAAATTTCAGGGTGTTCCAGAAGATTTCAGAGGCGTTCTATAAGGTTTCAAGGGGTTGAAGGGGCGTTCCATGGGGTTTCATTGACGTTTCAGGGATGTTTCAAGGGGTGGGGTTTCAGGGCGGTCCATGGAGATTCAGGGATTTCAGGGGTGTTCCAGCGATGGGGGGGGGGGGGCTGGTTCATGAGCGTTCCAGGGATTTTGAATGCATTTCAGATAAGTTCCTAGGAGTTTCAAGGGGTTTTACAGGGAATTTGAAGTTTCAGGAGCGTTTCAGGGTTTTTATGGGATTTTTATGGCGAATATATCTCTGATATCATCTGAAGCTCAGAATCATCTTAAAATTCCTCTAAGTGCCGTGAAACTTCCTTGAAAGCTCACTAAATTCCCTATGAATCCTCCTGAAACTCCTTGCAAATCTTAAACATCCCTGAAATCTAGTTAGGAAGGTCCGGGACCCCGAGAACCCCTCCGAAACTCTTTTAAAACTCCCACGACGTTTGAAAAAAAAAATCTGATAATTTTGTAACGAATGTAGTTGAAATTTTCGACTACCGGAGTTAACCGTTCAACAATTAGCAAGAATCGGTTAACATTAGGATGAGCCAGTTTAAGAATGCGTTCAACATTCACTTACTATGCAGCGCTAGTGCTCTTATTAGCTTCAGTTAAACATGAGCGTCGTATATTTCGCGTTCTGGACCACCTGCAAGAATACTGCCTTCGGCAAATTTCTCAGAGCTGTAAAATAGAAAACAAGTTTATAACGACATGTAGTTACATCAGTTACATAATATTATTCGTAACTTTGTCTGTGACGCCATTTTGGTTTCTTTAAAATATTACAAGTCAAGTAGTTTCATTACGGTTAGTTAAGGTGACTTGGTGCGTCACAGATTTTTCATAGGAATCATTGACTTTTCGGTTTTTAATGATTGTTTGCCTCGCGTTTTTGAAGTGATACAAAACGGGCAATTCTGCAGTTACGCAGCAGAAAAAGTATCATTACAGTTACCACGAGTGAGCATTTCGGATGATATATTTTTATACAAATATGCGCTTTCATGACAGACTTTTATCACTTTGAAATTTAGAGCGAGATTTCAATGATACTGATGACGCACTATGCGTCCTTAATAAACAAAATAGATAGGGTAATTGATCCGATCATGGAGGAGTTAAGCGCTGGGTTCATGTTTAAACCACAATTGTATCGCCCCAAGCAAACTTTTTACATGGATTGAATTGAAAATAATAAAATCCATCCTTAATCTACGGGAAAATAACGAAATATTGCCACTTTGATGTTGTTATGAGCATTTTATTCGTTTTTGTCTGAAAGAACATTGTGTTCCTAATGTTGCGGTATTTTGTTCCTATTGTTGCGGTATCCCATTGAAATCATATGGGATACCGCAACATTAGGAACACTACCGCAACAATAGGAACACAGCAGCAAACACATTTAGGAAAATATTTTTTTTAATAGGTTTTTGGGCAAATCTTAAGCAAACAAATGGTGCAATCTCATAATTTAAGCACCATACATCTATTAAAAATACCTTTTGGTAACATTTCAGTCGAAAAAGTGCTCAATTGCCATTACCGCAACAATAGGTACTACCACAACGATGGGAACAATTACCCTACTTGGGCTATAATGACCTTAATGCACGACGAAGGTTAAATTAATCAAAAGTACTTCAAATGAATAGTCTTATTTACAAACTTGATTGTGATCGATTCCGTATATTTTATTTTCTCTTCCACAGGATGGCCCCTTCGCCTGGAGTGAACCCCTGCAGGGCACCATTCTCAGTTGCTACTTCTGGGGATACTTCGTGTCGCAGATTCCCGGTGCCCGCATCGCCGAGAGCTTGTCCGCCAAGTGGGTCATGTTCTTCTCGGTGTTCATCAACGTGATCTGTACACTGTTGACTCCGGTCGCGGCCGAACTGCACTACGGAGCCATGATTGCGATGCGTATTGGCGAAGGCATTGGCGGAGGTGTGACGTTCCCGGCTATGCACGTCATGTTGGCCTCGTGGGCTCCTCCAAATGAACGATCGGTTATGTCGGCCATTGTGTACGCTGGAACGGCGTTGGGTACGGTTATTTCGATGCTGATGGCCGGTGTTCTGGCTGGAAGCTTGGGCTGGGAGTCGGTGTTCTACGTGATGGGAGGCTTGAGCTGTATCTGGTTGGTCTTGTGGGTGTTATTGGTTCAGGATAGCCCGAGCAAACAGGCATTGATCAGCGCCGAAGAGCGAACTTTCATCACCTCGTCGTTGGGAGGCGAAGGAGGATCTGGTCATGGTGGAGCCAAGCCGGCCATTCCATGGAAGAAGGTCTTCACGTCGGCGCCATTCTACGCTATTCTGATTGCCCACGTCTGCAACAACTGGGGCTGGTACATGCTGCTGATCGAACTTCCGTTCTACATGAAGCAGGTGCTTCAGTTCAACATCAAGGAAAACGCCGTGGTCACTGCCATTCCCTTCTTGACCATGTGGTTCTTCAGCATGGCCCTCAGTAAGACTTTGGACGCTCTTCGCGCTCGCAAGAAGATCAATACCACGATCGCTAGAAAGACCGCTACTCTGATCGCGTCGGTTGTTCCCATGTGCTGTCTGTTGGCTCTATGCTACATCGGATGCAATCGTGGAGCAGCTGTTGCATTGATGACCCTGGGTATTACTTCGATCGGTGGCATGTTCTGCGGCTTCCTGTCCAACCACATCGATATTGCACCGAACTATGCTGGAACCCTGATGGCCATCACCAATACTGCAGCGACACTGCCTGGCATTACCGTGCCCATCTTTGTCGGCCAGATCACCCATGGAAACGTAAGTATTTATGAGATAGCTATTAATCGCGACCCAGACAACCAGAACCCGTCTACAATTTAGAGATTCCTAATCACTATAGGCGTGTAACACGGTTGTCTGTGGTCCTATAATGATTACTTCAATTAGTACACTAACGCAAAACCTATTCTTTACAGCAAACGATCGGAGCCTGGCGTGTCATCTTCTTCGTGACGATCGGCCTCTACATCATCGAGATCTTCGGCTACACCTTCTTGGGCTCTGGAGAAGAACAGCCGTGGAACAAGGGTGACAAGACAAATAATGGTGCCGTTGAAAATGGTGAGGCGGAAGCAACACCACTCAATACAAAGGAAACGAAACCCAGCTACACAAACCAAGAAGAGTAAAATGTGCTGCTCAGCTCAGAGGGCACAGAATTGAACCGACCCAGTGAATCAACCCACATGACAAGGGGATGGCATCACCCTGTCAGGATGATGCCAGAAAAGCGACAAAAACGATATCAAAGCTCTTGTTTCTTACTTGAGATTTTTCTTAACTTTTACTGCGAAACAAACTTCAATTTTAGAGTTACTTATTTTTGCGACAACTATGGTACTTTTACATATAAATACTTACTATATATACAAGAGGGAAAGTCAATTTTACTTAAGTTTCTCAAATAACAAGCAAAGATTTTTTAACAGAATATGTTTTGTTTTGAAATTTTAACTTATCAACAAAGAGGAAACCCATACCGCCGATCGATCCAAATGCTGCCATATGCAAACTTTTAAATAATTTGATTACAAACACAAAAAAAAACTTAAAGCAGAAACCTACGGCTGAACGGTCAGATCCCTCTAAAAACCTACTTTAGGAACCAAGCAATTAAAAGTTACTTGAAGAGACTTTCTATGAACTAAATTGCAAGCATTTAGCTAAACAAATTAATAATCAAACAAAGAAAACTGTAAAATGAGAAAAACATGTTAGGTAATACTACTAGGCGCACCTATGAAATGCTTTAACTGAGGAAAGGATATTTAAATGTTAGCGTAACACTGCAAAAGTATAATAAACACAATTAAGGGGGGAGCAAATATAAAAGCCAAAATCGATCAGAATCAAAAACGTACAAGGAAACGATCTTACAGTATCGAAACCACATTGAACTTCCGAATTCGGAGCATAAATAGGTGGTTTGCTCAAACGCTTTCTTTTCATTTTAGCCTAGAAAACAATATTGCGTTGCAACATTTTAGTTTTGGAAGTGTGAATTGATATTATGTTTCCAGTTCAAAACCGAATTAGCGACATTTTTTCTTTTACTTCCGCTGCTTTTGCCTTGCGTTAAACACTATGTCGGAAGTGGGGTGCTGTATAGAGTACCAGGTGTACAATACAGCGCCCCACTTCCCACATTGTGTTTAACGCAAGGCAAAGGCAGCGCAAGTAAAAGAAAAAATGTCGCTAATTCGGTTTTGAACTGGAAACATAATATCAATTACGCTAATAAGTGTCGGCGATTTCAAAACTGACTCCCTGGAGAAATACAAGTTAGTTGATAAAGAATGCACTCAGATAAATTGAAAGAAAGCGGTTGAGTTTCACGGGAAGATAAACAAAAGTAAAAAAACAAAAAATCAAGCAAATGATTGAAATGGAAAATGTAAAGCTGCTTAAGTGTAAGGAAAAGTAGATTAAGCTCGAAACAAGAAAATAAATGAAACCCATAGAAAAAGAGAAGAGTAAAAACAATTGCATGAACTACGATGTTATACCGTATATGAAGATACATTTATCAACCCAAATTCGTCAATAAAGTAAAATCTGAAAGCGGTTGTTTGTATTAATCTAAAAAGTATCCCAACAAACACTATTTAAAAAACTGAGTAAACGATCGGAAGTCGGAACGGTAACATTTCTCAATCAGTTGCTGAAAACCAAAATATTTGCCTCCACATTCATACCGTCGGAACGTAGTGCGAGTGATCATGGAAAGAATCCTTGGATTAATTTTTGTAGGCATCCTTTAAGAAATCCTCGCAGAAAATTACTTATTTTCAGTCCAGAGCACCCATGGTGGTGCAGAGAGCCGAATTGAAAGATCTCCATGCTGGGCAACTGCCCGTCATTGCTTTGACCTGTGGTCAGGTCAGGGGGAATGACACTTCCTTTGCTAACCGGAAAAATCCGCATTTATTCGTTGCTAATCGTCGTTAACCGCGTCTAACTGCTGCTCAGTTAGTAACGGTTAACGACGGTTAGGAACGGTAAATGCGAACTTTCCGGTTAGAAAAGGATATGTCATTCCCCTTGGGTCAGGTCAAATTTCTGTCGACCTTCTTTATTTCTTGGTTGAAGCTGCACCACCTTGAGCCGCTGGGCCTTCCTTTGCTGCGATGGCCTGCTGGGTTCCAATCTATCGCTTGCTTGCAGATTTCGTTTCCACCGCCTCGTAGAGTGTGGCCGCTATCGGATTCGGATACCGATGATGGAGTTCCTCCTTGGAGCCACCATGCACGAATTATATACTACAGGCATATCTTGATGAAAATCTGCAGGAGTCTTCTCCACTGAAACATACCAGGTTTCGCGACCAAACCGCGAGTTTTACGATTCCTCAAAACTAACATAGTTTATAAGTCAAAAACAATAAATTGTAAAAAGTTTTAATTGAATTCGGCTCCGTTATGCCTGTGGCGCATGAGCCTAAAATAAATGATTAAGTAAAAAAAGATTTCATGTGAGGCAATGCATGTAATCTGTCCCGTGAGCATGCATTCTTCGATTGGGTAGACGAAGGCCATGTACAGTGTGGTGCATATTTTTTTTCAGATTTTATTAATGTGTATTTTAACTTAAATGCTAATTCTACACTCATGTGGTGCATAACACAGCGTAACAAAAATTAACTTTTGGTCTGTCTCAAGAGCAAACTTATGTGTGTCCGAAGGATTTTGGGCCGCTGAATCCGATTTGCTCAGATGCGGGCTCAGATTTGCTCTAACACGTTACAATTTTGAGCTATACCTCAATTTATAGGGCAAAATATGCGATTTTGGGCTTTTTTGACTGCAAGCCATTAAACAAGGAAATATTTTTTTTAAGCAATCAAAAGGTTAATTGGTCAATTAACATCTAAATTTTAACGACTTATGCAAAATATTTCATTTTACCAAATCGAATTTGATAGTTTTAAGCGGTTTATGTTAAGTACGATATTTCCCATACAAGTCACCCTCCAAAAGTTGCATGCAAGTTTACATACTAACATACTAATAACACAAACAGACGTAACACTTGCGAAATTTCCGTCGACCACGCTTTCAACGATCATTTTAAATTTTTATAGTTGTGGCTTTCACAACCAGAGGCGCGCGCATCGTTTTTCTATGCGTTTGACGTTTCACACTAGCATCTTCTGTTGACGATATTGCACAACACAGTGATTCGTGCAACTTTTCGATAAGTGCAACATGTTTACTTTTCAGTTACCGAATGAAATTCGCTAACTGCAACGACTGACAGCCGTCAAACAGTTGTCAATTGCTGTTGGACGCAGCCAGAATGCACACAAAAACATCGCCATGCAGCTGTAGTACATCTGAAAAACATCGCAACTCTGTTGATGTTCGTTTTTGACAGATAGCGGTGCGATAACTGCAAAATTGTTGCACTTAGCGGACTTGCAGTTAAAAAGCATTGCAGTTAAACCGTTTGCACCGAGCGAACGTCTACTATATATATATATATATATATATATATATATATATATATATATATATATATATATATATATATATATATATACAGTAGACGTTCGATAAGTGCAACATGTTTACGTTTCAGTTACCGAATGAAATTCGCTAACTGCAACGACTGACAGCCGTCAAACAGTTGTCAATTGCTGTTTGACGCAGCCAAAATGCACTCAAAAACATCGAAATGCAGCTACAGTGCATCCAAAAAACATCGCTACTCTGTTGACGTTTTGTTTTTGACAGATAGCGGTGCGATAACTGCAAAATTGTTGCACTTAGCGGACTTGCAGTTAAAAAGCATTGCAGTTAAACCGTTTGCGCCGAGCGAACGTCTACTGTATATGGCATACGTGGGACCGCGCATAACTTGCGAACGAAAGTTCCGATTTTGGTCTTTGTTGTTCTGTTAGTTTCCACCCAAGGAAGGTTTATGAGGCAAAAAACATGGAAAAATTGAGAGGTTTTGAAAATTGATCTTCCATACATTTTGATTGGGGATTTGGTGTTGGCTAGAAACTTGAAAAGTCAAAAAACGCAGTAAGCAAGACAAAGTTTGCCGGGTACAGCTAGTTAAATATAACTTTGGAATAAGTAAATCAGTAACAAATTTTGAAAACGACGTATAATCAATGGTGTAGCATTGATTATACGTCGTTTTCAAAATTTGTTACTGAAATGGTCAGTTTGAAAAACAACCATGCGTTTTATTGTTTTAAACAAGCGCCATTTTTCTGTGTGTAGAGTGACTGGAAGGAGAGTGGCGTCAATGTCAAAATTGGAACCGCGGTCATCTGTCAAATCCATACAAATTCCCGTTCCAAACGAGCAGGAGACCTGTCAAAATTGGAACATGACGCCACTCTCCCTTCCAATCACTCTAGCACTACCAAATCGAAGTCGTCGCTTGAAGCACATGCAAAGTTGCAGCTGCGAAGTAAATTTGAATCTATTTTTTTTCTGTTGCGCATCATGAGGCTAATATATAATAATTATTATTAAGAGCTACCCGGATAAAACATACCATTCATTACATGGTAAATATTATTAACATATGACTGGTTTTATTGTTCACAATAAAACACATAGTAGATATATTGTTACTTTTTACAATAGAAATCAAGCCCATATAGTTCATACAATAAGTGAACATTAGCTTTATTAGTGACTAATTGATTCGATTGTTTTTCAATAGTTCTATAATAATTTAAAGTTACTATCAGTAAAAATTAATTTAAACTGTTTTTAAATAGTTGCAAAAGTGCCTGCAATATTCTCTTGAACTTTTTATTAAAAAAGAGTTTATTTCTCAATTACACTTAAAAACAATTCGTAACAAATAAATAACAATAAATATTGCTGGTTGCTTTCAAAGATGGATTTTTGATGCACTTCAGCTATCACACTATTTCTGTGCTCGGGCACGGTTGCCGACATCATTTTCATAAATACATCATTTCAAAAACTTTTTATACAGTAGACGTTCGCTCGGTGCAAATGGTTTAACTGCAATGCTTTTTAATTGCAAGTCCGCTAAGTGCAACAATTTTGCAGTTATCGCACCGCTATCTGTCAAAAACAAAACGTCAACAGAGTTGCGATGTTTTTCAGATGCACTCCAGCTCCATTGCGATGTTTTTGTGTGCATTCTGGTTGCGTCCAACAGCAATTGACAACTGTTTGACGGCTGTCAGTCGTTGCAGTTAGCGAATTTCATTCGGTAACTGAAACGTAAACATGTTGCACTTATCGAACGTCTACTGTATTGCACTGTTCCCACCAAATCGAACTGCACAGTTTGAAAGTGTGACGCTTAAAAAGTGTGACGATAAGTGCAACCATGCTGTCTGACAGCATTTTGACATCGAGAAATGTCACAGATTAGCACGTGGTGTGTGCTTCGTCGGATTCTTTCTCGATTTTGTTTTGATTCTCAGTCATCTAACAATTCTCCGATTGAATTTACTCTCTGTTTTTCTCACGAAAGTTGGTGCAGTGTGGCCAGTCATGCAGGTTTGTGCGTTACTATGATGGTTACTATGATGGTCCCCTCAAAATGCTTCCCAAAGGATTTTTGTTCCACTACTCGATATTAATTAATTATTAATAATTATTATTAATAATTATTATTAATTAATTATTAATAATTAATCGGAAATTTTCCGCTAAGTGCAACAACAATTTTGTAGTTATCGCACCGCTATCTGTCAAAAACGAACGTCAACAGAGTTGCGATGTTTTTCAAATGCACAACTGCTGCATTGCGATGTTTTAGAGTGCATTCTGGCTGCGTCCAACAGCAATTGACAACTGTTTGACGGCTGTCAGTCGTTGCAGTTAGCGAATTTCATTCGGTAACTGAAACGTAAACATGTTGCACTTATCGAACGTCTACTGTATCAACAAAATGAGGACTAAAAACATGGCTCGGAAGCACTCACACATCTTTAAAATTCCCCAACATCGCCACAACGAAGAAAGTGTAGCAAATCCATCACATCAACTTCCAAGTGCAGTTTTGGCCGTGATGGATAACGCGCAGGCACCCAAGACAACATCCACAAAAGGTTGGTCGGTTTCGCCTTTTTGTCTTTTTTTATTCGTTCTCGCTTCCATCCGCTCGACGAGAGTCTAAAAATAGCTTTCTAAGCTGCCGCAGGCGCAGCCACCACCAACACAATCACATTCCGGCTTTGTTAAAGGCAAAAGTGCAGTCGTTTAAAACAATCCGGTATTTTATGTTGAAACTACTAAATCTGTGTTTGTTCTAACAAACTGTCAAACATTTCGACAGATGAAAATATTTGTATTATCAAACAATGGAGAAGGTCAGTTTTAACTAGAAATCAGTTTGTCGCTATAGCAAACTGAAAAATTGGTTGATTAGAACTAGAATTTTATTGTGTTCACAATTTATTTTTCTGCGTGTACATACAGTAGACGTTCGATAAGTGCAACATGTTTACGTTTCAGTTACCGAATCAAATTCGCTAACTGCAACGACTGACAGCCGTCAAACAGTTGTCAATTGCTGTTGGACGCAGTCAGAATGCACTCAAAAACATCGCAATGCAGCTGTAGTGCATCTGAAAAACATCGCAACTCTGTTGACGTTTCGTTCTTGACAGATAGCGGTGCGATAACTGCAAAATTGTTGTACAACAACAATACCTGTACCTATTGTATTTTTTACGAATAATCAGACTTTGGCGACGAAATTGAGCTCGCCCTAATATGGTACAGTAGACGTTCGATAAGTGCAACATGTTTACGTTTCAGTTACCGAATGAAATTCGGTAACTGCAACGACTGACAAACGTCAAACGGTTGTCAATTGTTGTTGGACGCAGCCAAAATGCACTCAAAAACATCGCAATGCAGCTGTAGTGCATCCGAATATCATCGCAACTCTGTTGACGTTTTGATTTTGACAGATAGCGGTGCGATAACTGCAAAATTGTTGCACTTAGCGGACTTGCAGTTAAAAAGCATTGTAGTTAAAGCGTTTGCACCGAGCGAACGTCTACTGTACTACACGCTCGTTGAAATCTACTCAAAAGTGAGTAGTTTTCTACTCAGTTGCTTACTTTTCTAAAAAATGTCAAAAGTGAGTGACAGTTGTTTTTGTAAGTGAGTTGATTTCTACTCTGTTTGCCAAAATTAGTCATCTACTCACTTTTGAGTAGCCTCAAAATTTCTTCCACTCACTTTAACGGAAATGTCTTAGATAAATTTGGAAGCATCTTGCAAGTTCAAACCGCTTATTTCGAACTTAGTCAGAAAAATTTGGAATTTTTCATCGCTAAAAGTCTTTAAGCATCGATGGAAGGAGTAACATTGAAAAGTAAGCAAGGATTTCATTGTTTTCAAGTCGAAGTATCAACAAATATGTAATCAGCTTCTGAACTAGATTTTTCAAATTACTTTTACCATCTAGTACTACGCATCCCGGGGACTTCCTTATTAGAGAGAGGATTTTCTGTCAGCTGATCGATTGGAGTGCTGTTGACCATGGATTTTCCTGGTGCATCTTGCGAGTTAGCTGCCGATGATGGCCAACAATCGCTGATCGGGAGAGGAATCCCCACATGGCGAAACTATGTGTTTCCCGAGGTGTTTCCATTTAAGTGAAACCACGAGTGAAACAGCACAAGCATTTGTTCAACATTTATCGTCTTGAATTTAGTTTTATTGTACATGTAGATTAATGTTATGTATCAATAAAATGTGTTTTTATCTCTATTTATAATAAATTTGCCGTTTTTATACGAGAAAAATCAAAATAGTAAGAATCTAAATAATTCTACAAAACTGAGTAAAATCAACTCAGTTTGCTAATTTCCTGCAAATTAAAAATGAATAAGAGTAACTCTATTTTCAAGAAAATCCCATATTGTATGTTGCTTACATAACAAAACGCGCTGTCAACTTCCAGTCGGCATTTCTGAATCATCGCAATGAATCAAGCACCACCTCTGCTGCTGTTTGTGTTAGTGAGATCGGAGAAACGTCAGACTCCCGCCTGCTGATTGGCTGCGACGACTCTGGCGACGGTTTCATCCGCGACGGATTCAAATCGTCGCGTTCGATAAGGGGGGAAACCGTCAATATTACTCTAAAGTGAGTAACAGCCATTTACTCTCTTTTGAGCTGTTCCACTTTGTACCAAAGAGAGTCGAATTCTACTCACTTTTGAGTATTGTGGATTTTCCGGCTACTTGTATTCTACCGGTCGCTTCAGTATGGCCTCCAAAGTAGCCGTTTTATAAAAAGAGTAACATAAAAATGTTTTTAAACATTTTTATTGTATGCGCTATTCCTCGTTGCCACTAGCTATTCAGCGATATTCATTTTTTGACAATCAAGTTGATTTTTATATGAAAACGGCTACTTTGTAACGACTACTCAAGTAACCGGTAGAATACAAGTAGCCGGTAAATACACAATAGATTCCAACGAGCGTGTAACCAACCATTTATGACACATTTTCGCCTTCTTTCCCCGATTCAGGCGAAACCAGCTGATTTTGTTATGAAAACATAAACAGCTGGTAGCCGAGAACAATAAGGATGAACGTAAACATCGGTGAATCAGCTGGTTTTGTTGTGTAAACATGACCAGCTGATGGACCGAGAACAAAAGACCTTGATGGTAAACACTGACACGGCCGGCGAAAACTGTCACATTATTGGGCGAGTTGCAAAAACCCTGCGACTGAGATTGACAGCGAAATCGAAAGCGAAATATGAGTACGACGAAATTTATCGCATCAAAGTCTAAGTCGAAAAAAAAAATCGCAATATTTTCCCTTCTATTTTTTCATCGTATTGTGTTCTCCTTGGAGCACCCTAATAATTTTTCAAACGATGCGAACGCAGCCAAACAAGCATATCCATAGGGCAGTGCATGAAATTATTTCCTTCTCTTTCACTCTTACAGAAATTTTGTAAACAACAAGGCCACGAAACGTCAAAATCCCATACAAAATCAAAACAATGCAGTGCCCTATTACCATTACTGGCAGCCTTGCTTTCCAATTGGAAATATATTCACCTCATTAGTTTTCTTGTTTTGATCACCGCCGTTCTCTCGTTTCGGCGCACGTGTGTTGTGATGGTTTGTGGCCGAATGCCGGCACGCACAGTTTTTTGTTAGGTATATAAAATTAAAGAACATTAATTAAAATAAAATTGTTACAATGCTACGTTCCAAAAGAGTGCTTCTATTCTTCATTAGATCAAAGCACAGCAAGACACATTGGGTAAGTTTATAATTAATTGTTTTAATTTCAAATTCCATTCAAAGTTTTCCACCTTTCTCAGTCACAAGCTCAAAAGAAGCAATTTACCAAAGACCGCGCTTTGGAGAACTTTGACGACTTCTACGGCCAGGTTTTCGGAAAGCAATGGAAAAGTATCCGCGTGGCTCTGCTTACGGAACACAAGTACATGGCCCTGGTGAATCAGTTTGGAGACAACGAAAAGACGACGGCGTTCCTCCAGGCGGACGGGGCAATTAATTTGCGGGACATTTACAATGCCAAGAAGCAGTACCTGACGCAGGACGATGGCAAGATGTTCGCGAACGATAAGATTTTTAAGCTAGAGCAGAAGATTGAAGCGTTTGCCGAGAGTCAGCAGAGGCAGGAATTGGAGAAGTTGTACAAGGAGGATGTGCCTGATTTGGAAGAAAGGGTAAAAGCGTCAAGCGAATCGAATGAAGAATTTGTTGATTATAAGAAATCTTTAAATCGGACCCTTCGGGATGATGCCGAGATGGACTTTCAACGTTTGATAGATCCGGAAGTGGGAACGGCCGGATTGCACGAGTTCATTCCGGCCACTAAACTGAAAGGAATGGAGGATTTTGTTTCTGAGTCGGACCACTACAAGTACTACAACAATAGTGCGGATTTCCCCGTTTCGATTGAAATGGAGCACGATTTCGAAATACCGGAAAACTTGCAAATATATTCCTATGAACGGGGCAACGTTTCCGACTTCCGTCCGCCGCGGAGCTGCTCGACCGGAGTGCTCTCGCACTTTCTAATGGACGGGGCTTCGGTGTTGCCGGCTTTGGCGCTGGACGTCCAACCTGGAGATCGTTTTCTGGACGCTTGTGCTGCTCCCGGGGGCAAATCTCTGCTGATGCTGCAAACACTTCGGCCGGGAACTCTGGTGTGCAATGATCTTCAGGAGAGCCGAGTGAACAGAATCAACAAACTGATGAATAGTTATTTTTACAATTTTCGAGAGACCATCCAGAAGCAGCGCTGTTTCGTCACCCAGCAGGACGCTCGGGACATCAAGGAGTACGAGATGTACGACCGGATTCTGGTGGACGTCCCCTGCACGACTGATCGGCACTCGGTCATGGAGAACGACAACAACATCTTCAAGGCGAGCCGGGTGAAGGAACGATTGCGGCTGCCGGAACTGCAGGCGGGCATTTTAGCGAACTGTTTAAAACTTTTGAGGCCCGGTGGATCGTTGGTTTACTCGACGTGCAGTTTGAGTCCGGTGCAGAACGATGGAGTGGTGCACATGGCCCTCAGTAACGTGTTCAACGATACGGGGATGACTGTGACTGTCAGGTGAGTTTGTCTAATATTTTTTCTCATAAAGTGATGCATTCCAAGCAGAATACTCTACCATTTTAGGGACTTGAGCCTAGTGATGCAACCATTCTCGGACATGTACAAATTCGCCTATCCGAATACTTTGAAATACGGCCAACTGGTGTTGCCATTTCTGCCGGCAAATTTCGGACCAATGTATTTCTGCAAATTAGTACGGAATAGTTAGTGACTTGGAAGGTAGGAGTGTAAAACTTAGGTAAAACCATGTTTTATACTCCTCTTTAGATTGAAGAAATGCGATGAAACTTCTTCTCAATGTCTTCATCTTAGTATATCACAGCCCTGTGTGAAAGCTATTTCTAACATTTTGGTCAAACGTGTGAATACTTACTTTCTTTCAGTTCTGAGCACTTTGCCGGCTGTTCGGGTTCGTTTGGAAGTTGACCATCAATGTTAACTTCTTTTCCCGATCAGCCTAGATAGCTGTGTAGTGTCGGTAGCGGTTATCTCAATCGGCTAAGAATAACACTACGGACCGCCTGATCCAGTGGTAAGAGTCCACTAAACGGGTGACCCCTAATTCATGGTGTTATGCGGCTTTATGCTTACCGTGCCAAGGAATGAATGGTTAGGGGGGTCTAATAAAAACCTAACCACAAACGGAGCCTATGGAGAATTAGGGCGTCCTCCACAGTATTACGCCCTTACTGCGCTAACCGGAGCAATAGTGCAGTGGACCTTGCGTTTCTCCGAGGTAATCAGTTGCCCTTCTTAAGTCTCAAATTTGAGGCTAAATAAGGGCAGGATTATGCAAATGTTGTAAATTAGCTTACATTACTACCTTTATGGTTTCGCTTAATGCGTTTTCGTCATTGACGTTTTTCAATTGACACCGATTTGGTTTGTCGTTGATGTTTCCTTTTTGTGCTGTGATTGTGAAGAGTGTAATCCTGTCTAGTTTGGGTAGTGGCTACGGCTAGGAAACCTCAGATCAATTTTTAGCGTAAGAAGCGTGCCTAGCCCAAGTGGCTCTACTTCGAAAAGTTCATTTTCGTAGGGTAACTTCTGTATAAATTACCTTGTGAACCCAGTTTGCTTGTTTCATTATAAATGAAGTGTCGTGCCTCGATAGGCTGACCAGATTTGTCCCGTTTAAATACGGGACACATTTCGGAAACTCAACAAAAAGGAAATCAATGTCCAAAAACAGTACTGAATGTTGTCAATAATGCTATTTTAGATAGAAAGAGCGAAAAAATGAGTTAAAAACGTTAACTATGCTCCAGAGACGAGTGTTTGAAAATTTGGTTGTCCCGTTAAATACGGAACGGATGGTCAGCCTATGCCTCGAGCATGCTATATCTTAGAATAACGTTAACAGTATGTTTCAACATTTCCTTATGGATGCCTTCAAGCAAGCTCTTGTATTCAGCATCTTTTCACTGGTATTTGGCAGTATTGCTACGATGATTACATCATCTGAAGTAGCTCAAACATTAATTTGAGATGCTTCAGTTGGATGAATTACTTAGGTAGTACAGTTCATGAATAACTTAACATGGAATTGCACCTAACCCAACTCATGACTTGACTGATTGGCATGTGTCAGATGAGGAGTCTCCATTTGACCTTCTTTGCACTTTTGAGTGTTCCTTCGCAAAATTTGCGTATTCAGGCGATCCTGCTCAACAAACTGGGGAACCTGTACTGATTGGTTGCGACCACATTTTATGGATAACTCGCTTCCATAGCTACTCCAAGAGAGTTTCATTGTGGTTTTGTACCTACAACGCCCTCCATGGTGGTATACCATAACTATTGCTTTGAAAGAAGCTTGTCCTCTGCCGTCTCTACGAACCGTAAGAGGTATTCCTGAATGGAACTCTGATCTGTTCAAGTTCAAATTATCTTCGGATAAACAATTCTTTTGTATAGTTACGAATCTCTAGCTTCCGCTTGAGAATTATAGCTATATAATCGACTTAGTGGGCCCTAAAAAGCTCTGCTTACTTCAAATCTCCAGGTGCAAATGGGGGTTTGTCCTATTTTTCTCCAAAGGGATTTGAGTATTTCATGTTCTGAACTCTTGTAGTTTGCTATTGGGTATTTTCATGGCGTGAAATTACTTCATAGTTTTATCCCGAAAGGGTGCGTGCGTTGTATAAAGAAGGAAAGAGTTCCAGAATTATCTGTTTACCTCGTTCTTTCTGAAATGATAGAAACGCATTGTCGATTATCACATCTGTGATGTTCGTCTGGCTGACATGCCTTTTCATGTGAACTCACATGCTTCCAAATTTGGGATGTCCACAGTGACTCTTTTACACAAAGTTGTATACGTTTTCAAGGAAGTACTCGCTCAAACGTAGTTTCTGCTTGAGTGATTTCTTGAATATTGAGGATGCTTTCGATGACGTGCCTGTCAATGTCATATTGAAAAAGGCATGACGTCACAAGCTACCTCCAATGAGCTATAGGCTCTCTTTACGCTTATGCGTTTTACAATGTCCTTTTCAGGGCACTGATTGAACCCGTTGTGGTATGGGCTATGAGCCCTCATTGCGCTTATGCGTTTATTCCCTCTTCTAGGGCACCCCTTCCTATTTCATCACCTTTCCCTTTCCTAATCCCTTTCCATCCCTTGTCCCATTCCCTCAGGTAAATGATGAAATAGGCTTATATGTATGGCGATGGCACAAATGTCCCAAATGGAGGATAACGTGCCTCTGGAGCCGGCCTTCTGATACCTGATACTTACGGTCAAATATCTGTCGGCTTTCTTTATTTCCTTGTTGAGGTTGTGCCGCGGGCTGCAAAACGGTGAGTCGATAAGGAGAGCGTCCAATATAGCTCTGGTCCTCACAAGTTCCTACTTCATGCTGCCACGGGTCAAGCGATGACAAAGACCGCCAGCTAAGAGTTGTGTGCTTTTCTGTTAGTGCAGCCTGGGCTCTGTTGTCCTTCTGACTTCAGCTAGATTGAGGAGGTGCGATCCGAGCGTTTGTTCACCAAGGAGGTGCGGCTCAAACAGCGTCTGTTCTGGCATCCAGCGGCTGAGTAAGAAACGCTGCACCACGCCCAGCTAGATCCAAGGTGGTAGCCCCATCAGCGTGGTCGTCCCAGTGTTGATTGGGACGTTAAACAAGACTGGCACGATGGCCCTCCGGCGAGACAGGAGTGTTGGCGTAGGCCCAATAAGCCACCCGTAAAAATCCCCATTGCGAATAACATAGGAGAAAATACGACTCGATAGTTCGATACAATCGGCTAAGACCCACGCGACGAAAAAAGGACTACCTACGATTTGAAACTTGGAACATGGCATTGCAAGTCACTTGGTTTCGCAGGATGTGACAGGATCATCTACGACGAACTACATCCCCGCAACTTCGACATCGTGGCGTTGCAGGAACTTTGTTGTACTGGTCAGGAAGTGTGGAAAAGCGGGCTTCGAGCGTCTACCCCGGGTAGAAGCTAATGGCAAACAAAGGACAAAATAATAACTGGATTTGCCATCAAATCTCGTTTTGCCATTCTTTTGTTATTATGAAAAACTTAAAATGGCTAATCAATAGCAAAATATACAATCATAGCTAATCTTGTCATTGATATGTTATTCATGAATAATGCTAAATAACACATCAATAACAAAAATTACTATCATGGTAAAACCTGCAATTTAGCACCTTTTATAATGAATTGTATAAAATATCAAAACAATAACATAATTTACATTCCTAGCTAAATTTACCATTATTTTGATATTGTGAGAAATTATTTATAAACATTAGGCACCATAACATATTTTACTCTTAATATACCATTAACGGCAGCCTATTTATTGCACCCATAAACAAATAAAAACGCTCCATAGAAAATCAAAAGGCGCTCCATAAAGAATGAACATATGTTCCAAGAAAATTTACAATGCTACCCATGAATAATTGAAAACGTTCCATACTTTATAAAAAATGTACCGGTAAAACAAAAAAATTTCTCATTTAAAGTGAAATTTTGCACCAATAAATAATACTGAAAAGCTCCATAATAAAATACAAATGCTCCATAGAAAAATGCAAATGCTCCATAAAAAATAAAATTGTACTCATAGAAAATTGAATATTGCTCCATAGAAAAATTAGATTGCACCAAAAAAATTGAAATTGCACCATAGAAAATAGATGGTTTCTCCATAAGTATTATCAAACTGCATCATAGAAAATATGAATTGCTCCATGAAAAATTGAAAATCCACCATAGATAGCATATTCTCATAATTTAATTCAACAGGGCTGAATTGCTTTACATTGCACTGCTTCAGTGGTGCAAATGTTTGAAGTTATGGAGAATTTTCATTTTTTTATGGAGAAAATTGTATTTTTGTGGTGCAGTTTGATAATACTTATGGAGCATTTGTCTATTTTCTATGGTGCAATTTATTTTTTCTATGGAGCAATATTCAGTTTTCTATGGGTAAAATTTAAATTTGTTATGGAGCGTTTGCATTTTTCTATGGAGCATTTGTATTTTATTATGGAGCTTTTCAGTATTATTTGTTGGTGCAAAATATCACTTTTAATGAGAAAATTTTATGTTTTACCGAAGCGTTTTTTATACAGTATGGAACGTTTTCAATTATTTATGGGTAATTATGCACATTTTTATGGAACATACGTTCATTCTTTATGGAGCGCTTTTTGATTTTCTATGGAGCATTTGCAATTTGTCATGGTTGCAATAACCTTTTGCCTATTATATTGTATATTTCAAGCATTACGGTGGCTACGTTCATCAAAGTGAATTTGATTTTCAAGTTCGTTTCGAGTTTTTAACTTCCACAAAATAAAACTGTTTTTACATTGATTGATGAACTTAAATTTTATTGAAGGAAAAACAAGAAATAGCTCACTTTACCTTTCTTCTGCTACTTTGAAATAATAACTGAATCTACCATTATTTTAAAATTGAATCTGAACAACTAAATCTACCATTATTTTGATCGCCACATAAACAGCTAAATTTGTTCTTATTCTGTTATCAATAACTCAAGGATGTCATATTTTGTTATTCACCGATAACAGTTTATTTGGGTCTTATTTTGTTATCAATATCTCAATAATAACTTATTTTGTTCTTTAATTTAATCCGTATGCTTTACCATTACTTTGCTATTACAATGGCAAATAGGGGTAGGCGGGGCAATATGGACACCCTAAGGTTTTTGCCAAATTTACCTGGCAAGATGTCAAAAAAGTTTAGTTTTTTGATACATGTATCCTTTTAAAGTCTATTTAGCATCTATTGCATAGAAATGCTCACGAAGAAAAATGATTTATCCACTTCAAAAAATGTTATGAAAAATGTTAGTTTTTCATGACCGTCTTCAAGCATACGGGGCAGAATGGACACCCCCATGGGGCAATATGGACACCATGAGACTTTTAAGAATTTCGTACATTATTTACACATATAAAGTCATTTCATTACAAAACAACTATTATGGATGAATAATACGCCGAAGTAGCTCAGTTAATTTATTAAATTCAGGCTGTTTTGGATAAAGCTTCGCTTTTGTCGGCATGTCCAGCTGTGCCTAGAACAACTATTTTCCACTGCTGTCGTTTTTTGACCAATTTGTTTCACCCTATGACTACTATAGTGAACATTTAACCGAAAATATACTGAAGTCGAAGAATTTGGTTGGTTTGTGAATTAGGTTATATTTTTCCCTTGCCGCTTCTTTCAAAAAGGTGAGTGTCCATTTTGCCCCGGCAGCAGAAGATATTTCCAAACTTGATTTTTGATATAATAAAGAAGAAAATATAAACATGTTAAGCATGTAGATACAGCAAAACTACTTGCATGTGTTCTAGAAATATCAGGTTTTAATCGACCTGCAATAAATTAAGCAATAAATCTTATTATAGATGGTGTGAAAATTATAATTTCCATGCACAAAAAAACGGAGGACGCAACTTTTTCGTGTAAAATCAAGTATAATTTTATTTTGAATGTTTCTTTCCTGAAACTACATTTTAGACCAATGGACTATATTCTTCATTCATCAAAAGTTCAAAAAAGTTCGCATATTTCAAAATATTGAGGGTGTCCATTCTGCCCCGGGTGTCCATAATGCCCCGCCTACCCCTAAAGTTATTTTTATGTTTTTCTGCTACCAAAATTTTCTTATTATTTTAGTTATTTAAACTCTTATTTCAAACAAACAAATAACACATTTTGCCATTCAAACATTCTGTTTTAATGGTAAAATTTACCATTATTTTGCCATTAAGCTCTACCCGGGACCCTCTACCAAAGCTGTTGCACCACCAATGAACTGGGAACAGGATTAAAGGATTATAAATTTTATAGTGTTGGGCAAGATGCGACAACGTGTAATCGGGTGGCAGCCGATCAACGCAAGGATGTGCATGTTGAGAGTTAAGGGCCGTTTCTTCAACTACAGCATCATCAACGTCCACTGCCCACACGAAGGGAGACCCGATGACGAGAAAGAAGCGTTCTACGCGCAGTTAGAGCAAACATACGATGGTTGCTCGCCGCGTGACGTGAAAATCGTTGTCAGCGACATGAACGCGCAGGTAGGAAGGGAGGAAATGTACCGACCGGTAATCGGGCGAAACAGCCTGCACGCCGTGTATCGAATGATAACGGCCAGCGATGCGTAAACTTTGCAGCCTCCCGTGGTATGGTAGTCCGAAGCACCTTCTTCCCCCGCAAAGATATCCACAAAGCCACCTGGAGATCACCCGACCACCAAACAGAAAACCAAATCGACCACGTTCTAATCGACGGTAAATTCTTCTCGGATATAACCAACGTCCGCACATACCGCAGTGCGAATATAGATTCGGATCACTACTTAGTCGCTGTATGCATGCGCTCAAAACTTTCGACAGTTATCACCACGCGTCGAAGTCGAACGCCGCGGCTCAACATCGAGCAGCTGCGTAACGTAGAAGTGGCTCAAGACTACATGCAGCAGCTAGCAGTGACCCTACCAACGGAAGAGCAGGTTGGCGCAGCTACACTTGAAGATCGCTCCGAATCACAGAAACGACTGGTACGACGGCGAATGTGAACAGTTGAAAAAACGAAAAGAATGCAGCATGGATGAGAATGCTGCAACACCGTACGAGAGCGAATGAGGCACGCTACAAACAGGCGCGGAACAGGCAGAACTCAGTCTTCCGGATGAAGAAGCGCCAGCAGGAAGAACGAGATCGCGAAGCGATGGAAGAGCTGTACCGCGCTAAGGAAACACGAAAGTTCTACGAGAAGCTGAACCGCTCGCGCAGAGGCTTTGTGCCACAAGCCGACATGTGCCGAGATAATCACGGGAATATTCTCACGAGCGAGCGTGAGGTGGTCGAGAGGTGGCGGCAGCATTACGATGAGCACCTCAATGGCGATGTTGCAAGCACCGAAGGTGGCGTGATAACAGATCTAGGAATATGTGCACAGGACGAAAGACTTCCGGCCCCTGACCTCCAAGAGATTGAGGAGGAGGTTGGCCGGTTGAAAAACAACAAAGCCGCTGGAGCAGATCAACTACCAAGTGAGTTACTAAAATACGGTGGAGAAGTACTGGTGAGAGCACTACACTGGGTTATTACCAAAATTTGGGAGGAGGTATCGTGTGTCCCATCTACAAAAAGGGCGACAAGTTGGATTGCGGGAACTATTGCGCGATCACACTACTGAGCGCTGCCTACAAGGTACTCTCTCAAATGTTATGCCGCCGTCTATCACCGATTGCAAGAGAATTCGTGGGGCAATATCAGGCTGGATTCATGGGTGAACGCGCTACATCGGACCAGATGGTCACCATCCGCCAGGTGTTGCAGAAATGCCGCGAATACAACGTGCCCACACATCACTTGTTCATCGATTTCAAATCGGCGTATGATACAATCGATCGAGAACAGCTATGGCAGATTATGCACGAATACGGATTCCCGGATAAACTGATACGATTGATCAAGGCGACGATGGATCGAGTGATGTGCGTAGTTCGAGTATCAGGGACACTCTCGAGTCCCTTCGAATCTCGCAGAGGGCTACGACAAGGTGATGATCTTTCGTGCTTGCTGTTCAATTAGGAGAGCGGGGATAAACACATTTTCACGAAGTCCGTTCAGCCGCTTAGTTTCGCTGATGATATTGATATTATAGCTCGTAAATTTGAGACGATGGCGGAAACGTGCATCTTACTAAAGAGCGAAGCCAGGCGAATCGGATTTGTCATTAATGTGTCGAAGACAAAGTACATGATGGCAAAGGGCTCCAGGGAGGAATCACCGCGCCCGCCACCCCGAATTTATATCGACGGTGATGAAATCGAGGCGGTTGAAGAATTCGTGTACTTGGGCTCACTGGTGACTGCCAACGACGGTATCAGCAAAGAAATTCATAGACGCTTTGGACTTCGCAGATCTTAACGATCGAACAATTTGTAACTATCTACAAAACGCTGATTTAACCGGTAGTCCTCTATGGGCACGAAGCATGGACCCTACGTGCAGAGGACCAACGCGTTCTTTGGAGTTTTCAAACGGAAGGTGCTGCGTACCATCTAGGGCGGAGTGCAGATGGAAGATGGGACTTGGAGAAGGCGAATGAACCACGAGTTGCATCAGTTGCTGAGAGAACCAACCATCGTCCACACCGCGAAAATCGGGAGGCTACGATGGGCGGGTGACGTCATCAGGATGTCGGATAGCAACCCGACTAAAATGGTTCTCGATTTGCGACGCCTTCGCAGAATGCGGAACTGGAGATGCACAGCTATGAACCGAGTGGAATGGAGACAACTCCTACGTACAGCAAAGGACATTCAGGCCTTAGTCTGACCGGTAAGTTCTGCAAACTAGTTCGTAAAAATAGTACCCGAAACTTACCAAAATTATGATTGTAGACTTGTTTTCATCATTAATAACAAATAGTTCCTTACGCTAGTATAAGCTGTTTCACGATTTCATCTTCTTTTTCTTCGGCTTGGCCGCAATCGGGGCAGGTGCTTTGAACACAGTGCTGTAAAAGATAAAGATCTTGTGTTAAAAAAAATGTCCAAACTGCTCCCGGCCCTCCTAACACTTACTGGCAAGTGGTACAAATGGGACTAAATTTGCAGAAAATGGAAAGACACACCGAGCACACGTAGCCGATGTCGATCAGCTCCCGGTGGCAGAAGCAAGCAGCTCGATAGTCTACTTTAACCGGTGGCGGAAGCACCAGTTTGCACCTCGTCAGCGGCTCCGGCAGAAACACCCACTGAAATATAATAAGGAATTTTGAAGGATACTTCTTAAAAAAGCAATTCGCTTCTAAGCTACCGACCAGCAAATACTGCAGGAAGCCATCCAATTGCGGCAGCTTAAGGTATTGTCCTCCGGTAATATCACATCCCTGCTGGAGCAAACTGAGTGGCTTATCCAGCGCACAAACGTCCAGCGTGACGTTTTGCTTCTGTGCGGTGAAAAATACGTTCATGTAGGTCATGTATTGCGAGGCGCACTCGTTGCTTCCCGTCACGACCAGTATCCGAGAGTTGATCTTCACCCCCGCGGGTTTATTGCGATTTACCTGGAAGAAAGGCGAAATTTAAGTGGGCGAAGGAGTTGGGTTTGTTTCACTCGAGAATACCCTTGCAATGTAGCACAACGCCATTGCCATACTTCCGGCCAGCAGCGATTCCGTTGGAACGCTTAGCCGGGGAGCTTCACCAATTACTTTGGCCAGCTTCTGTTTGATGGTTTTCTCGACCAGCGTGAAGGCTTCGTACTGCCCGTCCACCTGCCGGATGTCCAGTGGTTTCCCCGGTGTTGGATAAAGGAATTCTCTAAAAACAATCAATACTAAGTAAAAGTTTCCCAAACCAGATGACCCAGCCCTTGACACTTACGTGGCATGATGATGGCACGCCAGGACGGCCAGTTTGTTCTGAGCCTTCTGCATCAGATGAGCGTTCGCAAAAGCCACGATCGAGTCCAGGCATTGGGTCAAGTGATGAGGGTTTTCACGGATGATTCGCTGGGATGGGTTCGTGTCCATCACAATCACCAGCAGGCTGGCGTCCTTGTTTTCTGAAAAGTTATTGGGTATTTTAAACGTTTCTTAACAATGTTTCAGCAAAATTACCTTCCATTTTCAGCGCTGTCCGATGTTCGATAGAATCTGATGCAGTCGTTGTTTATAAATCTTTTTGCGATTTGTTTTTTGACAGCCGATGGCCAGTCGCGGCTTCGTGCGATTATTCACCATATTCACCACACCCTATCTCAAAGAATTTCATTATAAGAACGCAGCCATGCAATTTTGAGAATAGCAGCGGGGCAGCGCGGACGTCAACCACGAATAGATGAGCCGTAGTCCACATGCATTTGACATGTTTGGGAAATTGACACTTTTGGGCACTCTGACAGATCTGGGATGTGAACGACATTTGCGAATTAGTCATTACCATAAGTTATTACTTAAGTAAAACGTGTAAAACTAGCAAAAGGTTATCAAAATTTTAGCGTGCAATCGTTCGAAATTACACGACAACGCGAAGATAGCAAATAAATCAGTAAGAAATTGTGTAATGCATCGATTTACAGCACAAACAATTTTAGACGTGTTTTTGTTATGAGCTACGGGGATTTTGGCTTTCGCTGCCCCCCTGGAGAATAGAGCTTGCTGACGTTTATTCACCTCTCTCTTTCAAGCTTGCAGGCGGGATAGGATTTGTTTTCATCGGGAAACCTTTCCTGATGACAACAAATCCTATTCCGCCTGCATGTTTGAAAGAGAAAGGTGAATAAACGTCAGCAAGCTCTATTTTAATCAGGCCTCTGACACGGCCTATATCAATGCATTGGAATCATGGTAGACAGGATGTAGGTGGGAGCCTAGGATTTATTCCTAAGCGAACCATATACGCACGTCAGTGTGGATTACCACCTTTGGCACCGGAAGGTGACCGAGCACCGGGAAATACGATTTGCTCAAGCGGAGTACGCCTAGGCGTGGGGGGGGACCTGCGGTGGGCTCTGCTGGTCCTCTTCAGAAATCCCACACATCCGGAAGCAAGCTCTGTACAAGCGACTTGACACCGCTTTCAAAGTGTCACAGCCCAGCTAGGAGTGCCTCGGGCACATCAGGAACGATGCCAGTAAGTTCCTGATTACGGCATACTGGTCACGCTTAGTATTTGGTTTGAGATGGTACACGCTTAGGTAACGCACTAGTGAGCTGATGGTGACGGCATTCTATCCTCTTAGTAAGGTCGGGTGACACTGACTTGAAACGGCGGGTAGGCTAATGTCGACGCTGTCTTCCGCCCCATAAAACCGTGGCATGGCCTTAGAGTACGTTCCCGACCTGTGCCCAGCTTAGGCAACTAACTGGGTGGAAGTAGGTTCAGTTGAAGTATCCTGATTAGCGTTGATCCGGCTCTGAGCCCAGTCCCCATAAGGGCCTGGGCCAACCCTCGGGTGGCCTCCCTGCTTGCATAGATAACCACCAGGATCCTTGGCGACTACCTCATTTACAGCGAGGGATAGCGGCTCTAAGGGGGGCCCAACAGACAGAAATGAATACTAAGCAATTCAAAACAGTGACCGTGAGCGTTGAAGGTGAAGGGGAACTGAACCCGTTTGCGAGTGGTGGCTTGGCGAGATCGCCACCACGAGGGGCTGGTGCATCCACCAGCGACCCTAAAGCTGGGAGTTCAGAGAAAAGCGGTTCAGTGCCTGAGGAAACCCAGATGACTGGGGCAGACCTCACGCGGGCGCTGAACCGCAACCGAAGCGGGTTACCAAAGATGGTGGTAGTGGCCGAACAGCTAGACGAGCTGATCGGCTACGCGAGTGGTCGTCACAACATCAGTAAGGACCTGAAGCAGGGCCTTCTGAAGTTGCGAAAATCGCTAGCTCTGGCCAAGAAGGAGTTCGATCTCCTGGCAGAGGAGCGATGTGCTGCTGACGCGAGCAAGGAGGAACGGTCCACGCAGACGGACAGCTTCCTCTTTGCGGACAAAGCGACGAAGCAGCACGAGACCATGCAGCTCGCCGGGGCAGTAGCGGAGCGGTCAAGCCGCCCTACGACCCAAGCTGCACGTACGAAGCCTGTCGTTAAGCCACGGCCCAAGCAACGACAGGCAGAGGCAGGAGTAGAACCACAGAGGGAGGTAAAGGGTGCGGCCAGCGTGAGCAACCAGGCAGCCAAACCGGTTGCGAAACGCGCACGTGGTAAGGCCAATCCCAAGAGGGGTGGTAGCCAACCAGACCAAGGGAAAGAGAACCCTTGGATCACGGTTGGAAATAGAAAACAGCCGAGAAAAGGGAAAACAGCCCGCAAGCGCGTAAGGAGCGACGCGCTGGTCATCAAAGCCGAGGCGGACACATACGCCGAGGTGCTGAAGGCCATGCGGGGCGAAAACCGTCTCTCACCGATGGGCGCGGATGTTAAAAGCATCCGACGCACCAGGACCGGAGAGATGATGGTAGTGCTGAAGAAGGATGCGGCCGAGAAAGGCGCATCCTACAAGGCACTAGCCCAAGAGGTACTCGGAGGAAAAGTACAGGTAAGAGCTCTAACTGCGGAGGCAACTCTCCAGTGTAAAAACCTGGACGAGATCGCCTGCGCAGAGGAGCTCGCAGCCGTACTTAAGCAGCAGTGCGATGTAGATGTACCAAGTGCATCGATCCACATGCGAAAGGGTCCGGCTGGTACGCAGATTGCCACGTTCAAACTCCCCGTAGGGGAGGCGAACAAGGCGGTAACAGTCGGCAGCGTCAAGTTAGCTTGGTCAGTGTGTCCGCTCAGCATACACGAGCCGCCGCTGGCGTGCTTCAAGTGCTTCGAGCAAGGACATAAGTCCTGGGCTTGCAAAGGCCCGGACCGGAGCAAACTCTGCAGAAGGTGCGGAGTAGAAGGCCACTTCGCCAGGGAGTGCAACTCGGCACCAAAATGCCTGATTTGCACGGCGAACAAGGGCCACATGACGGGCGGGCCTAAATGCCCAGCCACGCGAGGAGGTCGAAGTGTTAAGCGATAATGCAGGTTACACAGCTAAACCTGAATCACTGTGAAGCTGCGCAGCAGCTGATGTGGCAGTCAGTCTCGGAGTCTAGTACAGACATCGCCCTGCTAGCTGACCCCTACTGCATCCCACCCGACAACGGGAACTGGGTAGCGGATAAGGCTAAGCTAGCAGCGATCTGTACAACCGGTCGTTTCCCGATCCAGGAAGTAATTTCTAGGTCGCACGAGGGCTTCGCAATAGCGAAGATAAATGGGGTGTACTACTGTAGTTGTTATGCCCCACCCAGGTGGCCGATAGACCAGTTCTCAGCAATGCTGGATGCGTTAACAAACGCGCTAGTAGGGTTGAGTCCCTTGGTCATCGGCGAAGACTTCAACGCCTGGGCGATTGAGTGGGGTAGCCGATCGACTAACGCGAGAGGCTGGACACTACTCGAAGCCATGGCTAGACTGAATGTAGAGGTCGCGAACGTAGGTGAAAAAACGACCTACAGTAGGAACGGTCGAGAGTCCATCATTGACGTGACATTCTGGAGCCCGGGTTTAAACCCTAGCTCAGATTGGAGGGTCGATGATGGGTACACGCACAGTGACCATCTAGCGGTACGCTATAGGGTGGAACATGGTGGTAGGAGGACGCAGCCGAAGGTCATAGACAACCATCGAGGATGGCTGACTTCGCGCTTCGATAAGGCGTCATTCGTCGAAAGGTTGCGTATGGAGCCTAACATCGACGATCTGTCCAGTGATGATCTAGTCGGATCTCTAAGCCGTGCATGCGATGCCGCGATGCCTAGACGCGCGCTACCCAGGAATGGACGAAAACCGGTATACTGGTGGTGTCCTGAAATCGCAGAGCTCAGAGCGTCCTGCCTAAGAGCGAGGAGGAGGATGCAAAGAGCTCGTACCGATGAGGGTAGAGCGGAAAGAGGCGAGGTCTATAGGGCGGCTAAACTGGCACTGAGCAAAGAGATTAAGGCACGAAAACGAGCGTGTTTCGAAAATCTCTGCCAGGCAGCCAACACGACACCTTGGGGCGATGCCTACAGGGTAGTCATGGCCAAAACGAAAGGGGCGTCTGCGCCCCCGGAACGTTCACCCGTGATGCTACAGAGGATCGTGGAAACGCTGTTTCCACGCCACGATACAAGACCATGGGCTGCCATCCCCCCTGGCCGAATAGACCAGGGGGAGGTAGCCCCAGTGACGAACGATGAGCTCATCGTAATTGCGAAGTCGCTCAAGTTGAACAAGGCTCCGGGTCCGGACGGTATCCCAACAGTAGCCATCATGTCGGCCATCAAGGCATGCCCTGATATGTTCAGAATGGCTATGCAGATGTGCCTGGATAGAGGCGAATTTCCGGAGAGGTGGAAAAGGCAAAGATTGGTTCTGTTGCCAAAGCACGGGAAGCCACCCGGCGACCCGTCGGCATACAGACCTATCTGCCTACTAGACACCTCCGGGAAACTGTTGGAACGAATCATCCTGTCGAGGCTACTGGTCTACACCGAGAAACCAGATGACTCTGGGCTCTCGGATAACCAGTTTGGCTTCCGTAAGGGTCGATCGACGGTGGACGCTATTAAGGCCGTAACTAAAGCGGCCGAGATAGCGTTCCAGAATAACCGTAGAGGAATTCGTTACTGCGCGGTAGTCACGTTGGATGTGAAGAATGCTTTCAATAGCGTCAGTTGGGCGGCTATTGAATGTGCCATTCAACACCTAGGTGTCCCGAATAGTTTACGCCGGATACTGGAGAGTTATTTCCAGAATAGGGTGCTACTCTATGACACAGATGAGGGCGAAAAGAGGTACAACATCACCGCGGGAGTACCACAAGGGTCAATCCTGGGCCCGGTACTATGGAACGCGGCGTACGATGGTGTATTGAGGCTCACACTTCCACCGGGCGTAAAGCTGGTCGGCTTCGCGGATGACATTACCCTCACGGTATGCGGCGAGTCGATAGAGGAAGTGGAACTGACAGCGGAGCATGCAATCGGCATAATAGAGGACTGGATGAGGTCACGTCAGCTGGCACTCGCACACCACAAGACGGAAGTGGTGTTGGTGAACAACCGTCAGTCGGAACAACAGGCGGTGGTCACCACAGGCGGGTGTGAGATCAACTCCAAGCGCTCATTGAGGCAACTCGGAGTCATGATCGATGATAAGCTGAACTTTAGTAGTCACGTGGAATATGCTTGCAAGAGGGCGAGCATGGCGATTGCGGCATTATCGAAGATAATGTCAAATAGCTCGGCAATTGTCTCGAGTAAGCGTAGACTTCTCGCGACAGTAGCGGTCTCCATATTACGGTATGGTGCCGCTGCATGGTCGAGCGCGCTAGTGGCCAAGCGAAACGTAGAGAGGCTCGAAAGTACACACAGGTTGATGGCCCTTAGGGTCATCAGCGCATACCGTACGGTGTCAAAGGACGCGGTATGCGTGCTGGCGGGTATGATGCCCATAGCACTTGTGGTGTCAGAGGATGAGGAGTGCTTTGCGAGTCGAGGCACAAGAGGCGCGAGACGGATTGCCAGAACATCGTCGATGTTGAAATGGCAGAGAGATTGGACAAACTCCAACAAGGGTAGATGGACACACAGGCTCATACCGAGCGTGTCCAAGTGGACGAGCAGGCCCCATGGCGAGCTGAACTTTCACATCTGCACAGATTCGGACACGCTAGTTCTCCTTCATGTCCGGAGTGTGCAGATTGCGACGAGACCGCGGAGCATGTGCTCTTTGAATGCCCACGCTTCGTGGAGCAATGGTCGAGTATGCAGGAGATATGCGGTAGAGACATCACTCCCGACAACATTGTTGAAAGGATGTGTACGGGGGAGGACAAGTGGGATGCCGTTTCTTCCTCGGTATCTCGAATCGTCCTTGAACTACAGAGAAAATGGCGAGCCGAACAACAGCTAGTTGAGTTGGCTCCCCCTCCCCATCCAGGAGCTTGAGCCCAACGGGTAGTCTATGCACTAGCCAGGGCCCGAGCCTCCGGGGAAGAGCGAACAACTTAAGGCGGTAGCAGGTGGAACGCTTACCATTAGAGTGTACTCATTGTACGAAGTCATCCCCCCTTCTCGAAGTCATCCCTAACGGGCGTACCGCGAAGGTAAGGAAGAAGAGAGAAAGAGGTTTTAGTGTCGACCCCACATAACCTGAGGACCCACCTCTCGAGTATCTGTAAAGGCAGATTTCCTCTTTCTATAAAAAAAAAAAAAAAAAAAAAAAAAAAAAAAAAAAAAAAAAAGACAGGATGTCCTGGGCGCTAATAAATAGCGCCCACTGTCAAATGCGAAAACATCAACATTTTTTTGTTTAACGTTTATTTTGGGTTGTTGATCAGTTTTTGGATTCATTTTTTTCACCTGTTATGATCACAAAACACGTCAAACTCGCTTTAATATTAATGTACGGTAAGAGGAGCATGCGATTAGTTGAATAAAGCAACCCAACAAACACGCATTGTGAATGTGATTTCGTGTATGGCTCACAACATCAAGGGTTCATTCACAAATGTCATAACGCCAAAATTAGCCTTTTTTGATACCCACCCACCCCCACGTTACACTGTTTATATGGAGAAAAAATATTTTTGTTCGAGCTGTAACACCATGAAGGACACCCACCCACCCCCTCCAGCGTTATGACATTTGTGAACAAGCCCCAAACAAAAACTGCGTTTGTTGATTACACGCTCGTTTTAATTTGCACGAATATGAGTATAAGGCAGTTAGATGTTGGCTACGATATATTTCAGGCCAAACATTTCAATAGGTCCTATCTGCATTTGAGAGGCTCTCTTTGTTCACTTTCTCTTACCCAATGTAATGGTACACTTTTCAACAATTTTTGCAGTACAAATAAAAGGCGTTTATTCTGACCATCGTTTAATGCAAGGAGACAATCATAATACAAATTAACAGCTGAGATATACCGCATCTAGTTCACTACTGGACTGCGAACTGCGACATTATAAGTGCGAAAACGTAAATAAAAGTGCGCGATTGCATCAAATCAGGTTGATGTCTTCGGCGCACTATTTCTTCAATCTATGGAGAACAAGTGCTCTAAAGACACCGAGTTGATTTGATGCAATCGCGCACTTTTATTAGCGTTTTCGTACTCGTGAAAACTAGTGCGATAGTCCAGTGGTGAACTAAATGCGCTATATTAACGAAAGAGAGGGAAACCAAAGAGAGCCTCTCTTCTGCAGATAGGACCTTTAGACATGTTTGGCCTGATTTCATTCATGCCAGGGGCCTGATTTTAATTGATATGCCAGCACTGTTCAGAGAAAAACACCAAAAATGTCAAAAAGCGTCCTCTCTAAAATAAAAGCTCTCATATTTGAGTAGCGCCCATGCCGCACAGGGACTGTGTTGGAAACACACATATTTTTAAATTGCTCGCACGCTCACATTTTTGCAAAATATCAATATTTTTCGGTATTTGAAGGTGGTTTATAAACCCAGTGAGGTTGCCATGTCGAAATTATTGCAAAATACATGCTCATATGAGCGTACGAGCAATTTTAAAAAAATGTGTTTCGAACACAGTCATGTGCGGCATGGATGTTTACTAAAAATGTGCAGGCCGAACACATTTTTGAGCGTAGCCGTTTTTGCGTGTCGTCAATCGTAAACAAGTGGCGGCTGGCAGGATTAAATTGTTTAAAATTTGTGAATATTATACAATTTCAAACAGTTTTCCTCAACTAAAAAGTGTAGTGTTTTGCTAATTGATTCATAACATTATAAAATCATAAATATCCAGTTTGTTCTTTGTGAAAAATGAATATATCGACTGATTTTGGGCCCGATTCCGGTGGTCGCGTGAAGGTAAGCTTTCAGACAAAATGTAAACAACAGATATCGCACCCTCAGTCTTGTCCGTTTCCCCCGTAGGGTCTAACGGTTGTGAAACCTCTGGTGTACGGCAATGTAGCGCGTTCCTTTGGCAAAAAGCGTGAGGAGGATGGCCACACCCATCAGTGGACGGTGTACGTAAAGCCTTACCACAACGAGGACATGTCCACCTACGTGAAAAAGATTCACTTCAAACTGCACGAAAGCTACGCCAATCCGAACCGGGTCGTCACGAAACCACCCTTCGAAGTAACCGAAACCGGGTGGGGCGAATTTGAAATCGTGATCAAAATCCACTTTCACGATCCGACGGAGCGACCCGTGACAATGTATCACATCCTGAAGCTGTTTCAGTCGCCGATTCTAGACGGGGAGGTGACCCATCAGCTAGAAGGGAAGAAGGAGCTGGTGTCGGAACAGTACGAGGAAATTGTATTCCAGGAGCCTACCCAGTTGATGCAGCAGCTGTTGACCAACGTGCAGCCGGTGACCGGCGGCTCGTGGAAGCACGATACTGATTGTAAGTATATACTAATAATTATCCAAGTTTTGCAATGCACCATCTCAGGCAATGGTAATGAAGTTGATCTCCAATATTAACATCTTTTCCCGATCAGCCTAGATAGCTGTGTTAGTGTCGGTAGCAGTTGGTTCAACTTGCTAAGAATAGCACTACGGACCGCCTGTTCCAGTGGTAGGAGTCCACTAATCAGGTGGCTCCTAATTCAAGGTGTTATGCGGCTTTACGCTTATCATGCCTAGGAATGAATGGTTAGGGGGGTCTTAAAAAAACCTAATCGCAAACGGAGCCTGTGGAGTACCAGGGCACCTTCCTCAGTATTTGCCCTTACTGTGCTAACCGGAGCAATAGCGCGGTAGACTTTGTGTTTCCCCGAGACAATCAGCTTCACTTCTTCAATCTCATACTTGACATCAGGTGAATAAGGGCGGGATTATGAAGATGTTATTAATTAGTTAAAATTTTCACCTATATGGTTTCGCATTATGCGTTTTACACAGTGTATTCTGTGCATTCTCGCCTTTGGCGCACTCAAATCGATACCGATCTGGCTGTTGCTGTTCTTTTTTTGTGCTGTGATTGTTAAGAGTTTAATCTTGCCTAGTTTGGGTAGTAACTACGGTTAGGATAGCTCAGATCAATCTTCAGCACAAAAGAACAGCAACGATCAATCTTTTTAGACTTCTGCAAAATGGTACAGCCCAAGTGACTTTCTTAAGGGGAATTTCTATCTAGGAAACCTTGTGAATCCGATGTTTGCTACTTTCAGTAAAAATGAAATGGCATACTCACGTGTCATGCCTCGAGCATGTGTGCTTGTCAACAACGCAATCGTTACTACACTCATCTCTGAACTAACTACTAGAGATGTATGTGCTATCACAATTGATGTATCTGCTGGAAATCTCAACAGTAAATACGTTTATTGTTCGGTTTATTTACCGCATGATGAACCATCCCCTACGGATGCTTTCAAGCAAGTCATTGCATACTGCACTTCAAAAGGCCTTCCGCTAATTGTTGATACCTAGTGATGCTAATGCTCACCATATAATCTGGGGCAGCTTCAATTTGAGAGGCTCCAGTTTGATGGAATTCTTAAGTAGTACAGATCTTGGATTACTTAACATAGGCAACCGCCCAACCTTGATGGTATCTGCTAGAGAGGAAGTGTTAGACATAACGCTTTGCTCTAGCAGAACTAGTCACGAGCTGACCAATTGGCATGTGTCAGATGAAGAATCTTTATCTGACCATCGCTACATCTTGTTTGAACATTTAAATGTTACTTCGCAAACTTTGCCTTTCAGGAACCCCCGGTCAATCAACTGGGATCTCTTTACCGACTTGGTTGCAGCCAAATTTCATGGATACTCACCATCCATTGACACCCCAAGTGATTTAGATGATGCCTTTGATACTACAACGACCTTCATCTTGGAAGCTTTTGAAGAAGCATGCCCTCTACGCTCATTGAAGACCACAAGAGGTACCCCTTGGTGGAACTCTGATCTGGCGAAACTCAGGAAATAATGTAGAAAGAGTTAGAACATACAACGTTCGGCTGGATCGGAGGCTTTCAGGGCGGCTCGCAAGGCCTACAGGAAAACTCTCCGGTCTCCTGAACGATCCGGCTGGAAAAAACCTTTGTACAAATGTTTCCAATTTGAGTGAAGCCAGTCGGTTGAACAAAATCCTTGCACAATCTAAGGATTTTCAAATGAACGAACTTCGTTTGCCAAATGGTGATTTCACTTCCTCTGATGAGGAAGCTTTGGAATGTTTATTCAGTACACACTTCCCCTTCGGATGAACCTGATGTCCTTTCTTGTAGTTATGATTCTTTAGCTTCGGCTCGGAATATCATAACTTTGGAATCGATTGAATGGGTACTAAATAGCTTGGCTCGTTTCAAATCTCCTGGGGCAGATGGGATTTATCCTATTTTGCTTCAGTAGGGATTTGATTTGATTATTTGAAACATGTTTTGAAAAAACTACTTGTTTGCAGTTTTGCTACAGGGTACATTCCCAAATCTTGGCGGGATATTACTGTAAAGTTTACTCTGAAAGTGGATCGTGCGTCGTATGAAGAAGCAAAGAGTTTTAGACCTTTCAGTTTGACCTCTTTTCTTCTGAAATGCTTAGAACGCATTGTCGATCATCACATCCGTGATGTTCATCTGGCCAGTGTGCCTCTTCATGTGAACCAACATGTTTACCAATCTAGAAAATCCACTGTGACTCTTTTACACAAAGTTGTTTACGATATCGAGAAGGCATTCGCTCAAAAGCAATCCTGCTTGGGTGTTTTCTTATCGAGGGTGCCTTTGACAACGTGCCTTTCGATGCCATATTGGAAGCCGCACGGGGTCATGGTATATCTCCAATGTTTCCAATTGGATTCACCAAATGCTCAAAAACAGACATCTCTTCTCGACATTGCGTCAAGCGGCGATTGGGAAATTGAGTGTTTGTGGATGCCCCCAAGAGGCCCAAGAGGGAGTCTTATCACCACTTTTGTGATGGAGGCAACTCAAGAATAGCGGTTTTCCTACTTATGGTTTAGTCGACGACTACCTAGCATTGTTAGTTGGTATGTGCGTCAGCACCCTTTTCGACATGATGCAAAGCGCCTTTCAGGTAGTTGGGGTATTTGAAAAAAAAAAAATGTCATATTTTGGTATCTAACCCAAAAAATACTAAAGTAAGACATATTTTTTCAAATATCTCAGAAACCAGTAAAGATATCGCAATTTTGAGCACAAATTTGGTCCAACTTGGTTCTAGAATCATCGATTTAGTCTAGAAATGTTATGTTTGAAAATTAATTTTGAAATGTTTTTTGGAGGTTTGTTCTAGTAATAATTTTACTTAAACCCTTTGCGCCACCCCTAAATATCAACCGATATCGCTGATTTTTGTACAGCTCATTTAATTCGACTAGTGGATCATACTTTCTACATGGGAAATCATATCCCGGAGACATTTTTTAAAATTAGCCCCACCCTACTGTGTATGGGTACTTGGCCATTCTTTCTTGTAGCTCTTATTTTTTTCTTGTTTCACATTCGTATTCGTGAAGTGAGATTTTCTAAATTCAGCCCTCGCATTCACATTTGCTTGGAAACCCAGCAAAGATGGGACTGTTATGCGAGTGGGGGCAGATTAGTTGTTATAGCATTTTGAAATGTTGTATTTTTTACGCAATGCACAATATTAGCTTCGAGTTCTGTTTCAAACCCTGTTTAATTAGACAGGTTAAAACAAGCTTCTACGGCGTTCCTAACGATGCTGAGATAAGTAAGACAATGTTACTCTCTTCGTAAATTTGCATTCCCAACAATTGTTAAATGATTCAATCTGATGGTAAATCAATAAACGTTTCTTTTTTCTTTTTTTTTACAGTCGAAGAGAAAAAGGTTCAATCGTTGGAAAACATAATCGAGACTAAAGCGAAGGTCAAATCGGAGATCACACTGCTGAAAGACAAACTGAAGCTTGCCCGAGAAACCATAACCAAGTTCAAAGCGGAAATCGCAAAAGTTCAAGGACAGCAACCGGCCAGCTGAATAAGATCTGTAAGTATATTTTCTTACTTTAAACTATTGTAATCTACATTAAATAATCGTACATGTACTCCCGATGGTGCTTATAAATCTGCCTAAAACACTCCGATCTTTCCATGATACACCGTTTGTTAAGTAAATAATATGCTTGACTTTCCAAATTGAAGTTGTTGGAGTGTATTAACGATCGTTGTGGTACATACATTCCCTTTCTTTGGAAGTGACGCTGAATCTTTATTTAAAAATAATCTGATTTGTTACATCATTTTTATTTCACATTAAAATTATAAACATCCAGTTTTATCACAATTGCTTACAACTAAGTTTTGAGTTTTTTTTGTATTTTGTAATTTTGTATGTAGTAAAGTATGTTCTTTATTTTTGTATTTTTGTTTTAATCATAAAAAAAACAATTACCCTCTATCTTATTGATAAGATAAGCTCAAAAGCTGATAATTGACCTCCTTCAGTTGGAACAAATTGCAGTCCTGCTCCATCCGTTGGCAGTGTTGAGATTTGGCACTGTGAAGAATTCTTGCGATTGATCATCCTCAAATGAAACCTGTCGATGGATGAAGGACACATATGAATTACATACACACTTAATTTATTTCGCTGAATCTCGGCAATTTTCTTTCTTTTTACCGAGATTGGCACCGCCGAGCACTCAGCAAACTTGTTTTTCAACGGGATCTCAGCAATTGTATTGTTTGTTTGCTGAGACTCAGGAAATGTTTTGCCGAAATTCAGCTAACAAACGTAATTTTTAACCGAGATTCAGTATAAATATTTGCTGAGCCACGGCGGTGCCGGCGTTTGCCGAGCTCATCTTAGTGTGTAGTTACATTTTTTTTAAATTTACTTTATAAAACCTACCCAAGTATTCTGCAGTAGCTCCCGATGGTCTTTGGAGCAAATCTCCGCAGTCAAATCCGAATTGAAATCGATCAGCAAACTCTTACTGTCGGTCTCGTCTCTGCTTTTATTACTACTGCTACTGCTGCTGCTGCCACTGCCACTATCAGCCGATCGACTAGAACCATTCAGTTTGACCAGCTCTTTGCGCTTCCGATCCGCCTGGAACTGCTTATTCTGCCAGATTTGATAAGCCCGTTCAAAACTGCGGGCCACCGTCAGCGTAACGGTTTGGGCCATTTTGCGCTTTTGGCACAAGAAGGCATAGCAAATCAGAGGGCCGTCGAATTCTACTTCTTCGGCGTCCTTGCGGAAGCACATCTCCTTAACTTCCGTTTCCGGATTGTGGACGGTACCGACGAAAGCGAACACGTGATCATGTGCTGCATCCGCTGAACAGTAGGAAATGTTGTAAATGGACACCTGCAGCAGTGTTTCCCCGGTGGTAAGATCTATCATTTCGATGCCTTTCGGTGAGATGGATAGGGTCACACGCTGAAGTTTTTTATTTCCTGTAGAAAGATAAAGAAAGCGTAATTACCGTTTAGAAAATAACACTTCACCATCTACAACCAGGAGTTGTATAGACTGAACAAACACTACACACTTATTTCTGAATTGCCTGTTCGGTACTTTTTTGACGAGATTATAACAGCAGTACGATCTCGGTAGTTTTGGTAATCGATTTTACTGAGGTTCAGTAAAACAACTGTCAAAATCGTATGAAAAAAGTAAACAATGCATTTTTGCTGAACGAGTTCGGTGCTCAGCAGTTTTAATCTCGTCAAAAAATTACCGAACTCGGTAATCAAAATTAAGTGTGTAACACCCATTGACTCAGCGAAAAAATTTCCGTTTGACGAAAAGTTTTTCCTGACTGGGCGGGAATTGAACCCACACTCCTAGGATTACGTGACGCCTATACGACTAACTCCCTAGCCGCATAGTCACAAATCCCTGTTTACGGACGAAGCGTTAAGGATAGCGTTTGCGTACTTCAGATCCATTTTTTATCTGTATTGGTGAGAGGAGACTTTCAGCCCGAACAGATCCCATTGAGATGAGTAGCCTGTGCCCAACGACTCCTATCCCTACCTCCAAGTGGCACCGGCCGGGCTGCGAGCATCCTTAGGAAAGATTGGGTAACCAACCCCGGTGGAGACTTATGTCGTAGGCTGAAAGGGAAGGCGGGTTGGCTTCTGCAAAGCTGGGCGTTTGTGCTCCAATAGGAGCGACTCACATCAGCGTCTGTTCCCCATGCTAAGGGCGACTGATCGACGCCCGAGTGCCAGGGAAGAATCTCAACTGATCATTTGTAAAGTGAGTGATTGGTGTCCAGCAATGCGTCTAATCAT
Organism: Aedes albopictus; assembly: GCF_035046485.1. Taxonomy (NCBI): domain Eukaryota; kingdom Metazoa; phylum Arthropoda; class Insecta; order Diptera; family Culicidae; genus Aedes; species Aedes albopictus. The sequence continues at coordinate 164,657,585 of NC_085137.1, read as the reverse complement.
AAAAGAATAGTAACGGAAATTCAGCAACAGAATAATACGAGCCGAGACAAATGACAACGACCCCAGCGAACAAATAGGACTTGCGATTGGAAACTCGGTACCAGGAATTACCGATCTCTCAACTTCATATACTCGCCGAATCACTGAAACAGCGCGGGTTCGACATCGTAGCGCCGCTGGAGATTTGTTGGACATGATCCATGATGTGAACGTTTGGACTTAGAGGTAGATGGTCTACCAGAGCTGCGGCAACACACGCGAGCTAAGAACAGCTTTCATCGTGATGAGTGATATGCAAAGGCGCGTGATCGGTTGGTGGCCGGTCGACGAAAGAATATGCAGGTTGAGGATCAAGGACCTGTTCTTCAACTTCAGCATAATAAACGTGTACATCAACAATTACAAAATCAATATGGCTGCTTCGACTTCTTGTCAGTCTCCAACATTCCCCCTTCTTATCATTTAAGTAAAAATGGTTCAAATCTGGAAGGCATGCTGGTGCGAAATTGAACTCGACCGGTGGGCCGTTGATTTCATCGATGTTAGGTATGACCATGTTCAATTTTTAACTCGGAACCATCCTCAGTGCGTCCTGGTTGATTTGATGCCGGTGATCTGGAAGCCGAACATGTCTACCATAGGTGTCCAAGGTGGTTGAATCCGTTGCGACCGATGCTACATTGAAACGGAGCTTGAATGCGGCCTTATCAGCTTCTTTCGTCAATGTCAGTCGTCCACTAGCACGTCATGGTTGACTCGACCGATAGCTTCAATGATTACACCGGTGACCCCCCGAATAAAAAATACAGTAGAAAAACCGAACGTTATATTGTAACAGTACTATTTAGAACCATATTTTTACAATAGACACCACTGTAAAAATAAAAATACAAAAACAATAAGATGTAATGTAGGACACCATACCGTGAATTGTAAATAGGATTTTTACAATATATTATACAGGTTGTTAAGTATCGTAACAATATAAAACAATATTTTTCTCCATATATATTTTTTTGCAAAACCATACATTTTATTGTTAATGAATTGTTCAAAATACTGATACGTGGGTTTAAATATACCGTTCATTGTATGGTACATGAATGGTTTCAAACAATAAAATGTACCGTAAATAAATTGTTTTTAATTGTAATTT